>NW_013671019.1:50103-66856 GCF_000517525.1 Limulus polyphemus | reverse complement strand
GTATTCTAATTACAATTTCGAAATTACTTTAGTCATTTGTGTAATAGGCCCTGAAGTTCGGCTTAAATTTCTGATGTACTGACATCACTTGCCTCACCATCTAATAAGCCGATTTGGAGACTCACTCATGCAGTCGTTGAGCTCATTTTTGACAAGTCAACAATGCAGTACAGGAAACTGAGCTATGTTCTCTTAGTTAAAACATCTCGATCAAGGATTCAGTAGCTGTGTCAACAATTTTATTGAAAAAGTGTATTTTCAAATTTCACTGCAGATCAAGAATAATCTCGTAATAAGTATCGTATGTGAACGAATATCCTATTCCTGCGAAAAAAAATTATCTTGGTTTCCATTTCTTGTATAAGCTCCCTTGTGTCCATCAGTGCCTTTGCAAAGCCTTCACCAGTTATGCACTGATAAATAAAATGTTTTATTTTTGTAGTTTCAGAAGAACTCCAGACATGTCAAGATTATTTAATTTCAGGTATTTGCTTGTGAAATCGATCTCATGTAGCAAGTCGTGCCATACTGCAAGACTAATCTCAAGTTAGAAATATATCATATTAGCGATAAATATTTTCATTTTGAAACACGACTTTGTGCTATTGGCTCTTGTGAGGGTTTAGCTTCTGAAATAGAGATGTTTCCCAACTGGTATCACAGCACAAACATCATCATTTCTATATTCCTACTACATTCCAGTTAACCGAGAAATTTACTGTAGCAATACTTTCTAACAACGAGTTAAATACAAACAAAATTATACATATATGTTTTTAATCGAGTCGAAGAATGCTACAATAATTGACTAAATAATTCAGCATGGGATCCAGAGAATGTGCATTACATAGGACAAAAACAAGTTTTGGATTTAAGTCTAGCTCTTTTTAAAGACCACTATCTTGCTTTCATGTTGGCTCCACTGTCATACCCCTGGCCTCATAACTTTTCCTTGGGTTGCCATTACTTTAAGTTTGCTCTGAACAACTTCGATCATATCGGCAACAAAAATTCGTGGAAAGCTCGTTGATGCTGACCTCACCATCTTTAGTATCTTTGAATAACTGAATGATCACTGTAATCTGTTTTGTGGCTTACGTCTGGAACACAGTCAAGCACAACTGAATAGTACATACTGTTTATTGTAGTAATCAATAGTGAATCTAGATGTTGATGAACAGCAATTGAATTAGCTCATTCGGGATGTCCTTTCACACGTGTGTCTATGAATATCTTGTATGGTAATTCTTCAAAGATATTCTTTCGTAACAGAATAACCAATGGCTAAATACTCAAAAAAATCATAGAAAATTTCCATTTCCTCGTGTCTTTCATGATTTCGACCTGTACAATCATTAAATTTGAAATCTAGATTTTTCTGTCCTGCACTATTATTAAATTCTTTAAACTTTTTCATCTTACACTAATATTCTGCCCTGCGCTATTATTTGGGGCACGAGAGTAAGTTCGTTGTTAAATTAATAACTTTTGAGCATCATTCTTTTACAAACATAGAATTAATTACATTAAGAGTGATTGTATTCTTGGCGCTTCCAAACAAAAAGGAAAAAGTATCCTGTTGAGTTCGCGCATCGCTAGTATATCTCAGTATCATAATTATCAAAATTTTTTGGGGGAATTTCTAGTTATGGTTTTTGGAATATATATATTCTTCGCAGAACTTTCCGTTATACAGGGAGAAAACCAAAAACCTCGCCCCCGCTCTTCATTTGGCTATACGCAGCAGACGAATGAATTCATCGACACAATTATTTTTATTTTTCAGACCCTCTATTTTCCCACTCTAGGTGATTCCCTAGGCCCTAGCTGGTTGCAAGTATTTTGTAATATACCTATCAATATTATTGGTAATACGAAATAATGTTGTATTTCATTTGTCGTGATATGTGATTTTTGTTTTAGTTTCGACAAGGGCCAAATAGTAACACCTCTAGAGCTGTATATTTATAACGACTGCTTCTTTTTTTCTCCGTTTTCAAATACTCTATTTGTCCTCATTAATTTATGAATAAAATACTGTATGGTTTCAAAACAATTTACAACACAATTATATATTTCACTTTACGATAAATTACGATTATTAATTAAGTACGTTACGAAACTGTTTGATCCGTTCCTGGGTTATAATTTCTTTTGGTGGTACTCGAACAATATCCCAGTATTCTTTCATTTTGAAATAAAACTTACTGCTCGCAGAGAGTATACCGAGAAAGAAAAATAATATTTGAGTTCCATAAAGCAGGTATTCTTAGATATATATCTGAATATATGAATATGTATAACAGATTAAGTGATGATTTTTATTGAAATGATACCTTTAACTCTGATACATTAAGTCTATTTCCCATTCACTATACCTGATTCTGTCTGATTCGTTAAGAATATCTCCCATTATTAACTACATCTGATTCCATCTGACTCATTAGGACTATCTCCCATTCTCTATACATGTTATTCTATCAGATTTATTAATCAATATTTAAAAGAACAATCCACCTACTCTCTCTTTTTCTATATGTATACATATATATTAGGTCGTCAAGAAATTAATGTCGCGTTTTGTAACACTTTCATTAACCCCCCCCCCAAAAAAAACGTACATCACGTTTAATAGTTGAACGAACCGCCTAAACTTCACGTTAGTGTAGCCTATATATTGTGGAAAGTTTAGTATACTCTAAACTCTTATAGTGGTGGCACACGACGCGACACACATTCGGCATGTGATGCTGTTTGAATACAAGAAGGGAAACAACGCCTCTGTAACCAGAAAGAATATCAAAAAAGTTTATGGAAATGTTTTGAACGTTCGTAAGTGTCAACGATGGTTCAGCAAATTTCGTTCAAGTGACTTTAGTCTTAAAAACTGTGATGGCAAGGGCCGACATGTTGGAATTGATATGGATGCTCTGGAGACGCTTGTTGAGTCTAACCCAAGGCAACACACTCATGAAATGGCCCTGAAACTGCATATCTATCGCGAAATAATACGTAAACATCTAAGGAATATAGGAAAACTTCTTAAGGATGAAAAATGGATTTTCTCTGTGAAAATTAAACGCCAAAAACGATGTCTCAGTCCTAGACCTAAACCGCTTCCGACCCCAAAAACCTGGACTCCATCCGCAGAAAGTGATGCTTTGTATTTGATGAGACATCGAAAGAGTAATTCATTTCGAATTCCTCAATCCTCAGCGAACTATCAATGCAGAGATCTATAGTCAGCAACTAGAACGTTTAAATCAAGCTCTTCATCAGAAACGCCCTTCACTCGTCAATCGGAAAGGTGTTCTTCTTCTCTACGACAATGCACGTCCACATGTGTCACGTTTGACGCAACACAAGATTATGGAGTTGGGTTGGGAAGTTCTCCTCCACCTACCATATTCTCCAGACCATCTAAGTGGGAAAACATATGCAAATGTGGAAGGTGTTAAAGAGGACATTTACATGTTTTTTGCTTCAAAGCCAAGTGATTTCTTTCATCAGGGAATTAACAACCTGATTGTAAAATGGAAAAAAGCATCATCGATAAGAATGGAGACTATTTAATTTCATAAATTTTTTGTTTTGATATATAAGTTGTTCGGGTTTTTCATCTAAACAAAGCGACATTGATTTCTTGACGACCTAATATATATGTATATATACATATATATATATATATATATATATATACACACACACATATATATTTGTTTTCTCGAAATTTTGTCTATAATCTCATTAAAGTCACCGTTGTTCAAAAAATAGCAACAAGAAGTCACACCAAAAATATAGCCTATTAGTCAAACTTGTAATGCTTACCACAAAGTAATAGAAATATATTTCTTTACGAAACAGTACATTATTTTGAACCTTATCATAAGAAACAGTTACTAAATCAAGAAAATGGTGTGTTCCGGCTTATTTTCTCAGCAACTTATTTACTAAGCATGAGCCAAATTGAGTTTAACGAAACATAAAAAACAAAAAAAAAGTTCGATATTAGAAGTTTTATTGAAAAAAAGAGAGTTAAAAGTAGGTCCCAGAAATAGAGCAGTATAGATATAATGCATGACTTTATATATATATATCTGTTAATGCTTACAGTTGAATTTTCTGATTTCGAACCCCTGTTATGTTTAATTGCACTTCCTGAAAACCAGTGTGTAAACTAATGTTTCATGCTGCTTACATACACTCAGGACATGTCCAGTCAACTTTGAAGTTGTGTCATTATTACGATAGCGATCTCCTGCAGGCACATGCTGAGCTAATATTGATGATGAGTAACTTGCATGCTTCTATACACGATGTATTTTACGTTTAAAAAAGAAAAAAAGAGACGCGATAAAAACCCCACTGCTTTCGCCAGGTAGGCCTATCTTCACCAGAATCTATGTAGATATATAACACTCGAGCCTTTAACGATAAAACAAAAAAAACAACATTGAGGGCATCGAATATCATTGGACACCGAAAAGTTTGTGCCTCGTGATGGTTAAGGTAGGGTTTAGTTTTGTATTTTATCTGTTAAAACTATTTGTATCAAATTCTGGCATTATACGTGTAGCAAAATATTGTTTAACTCTTTCATTCTAATAACATATATAGAACGTTTCGTAGTTGAACAAATCATAGTGAATCGGAAGGGTTAATTCTGAGCAAAAAAGGTAAACGTTGGATTAAAACTCTTATTACTAACTTATAATTAACTGAGCTAGTTTAAATTAAGCAGTTCAAAGTGTTAGTATCAGTTTGAGATTAAATTCAATTAAAATAATGTATTATATAGTCCAATCCGTATAGTACTTTCAACCCTCTCTCACCCCTCTTTTCCACATAAGTTTCAGATGAAAGTTTTAATCGGGTCCTCTGTCCCTGGGCTATCTACAATAAATGTATACATAATACCATCGGGTAATTTGTGTGTATATGTAAAGATAGAGTTTAAAGAAATTTACCTTTAAAGGAAGAAAACAAGAAGTCCAGATTTTTGTGGTCGTATTATACATTTCCGGATATATATTGTTGCGTCATCGAGATCATGTGATTCTCACGCTCTCTACTTTCTAGAATTATCCTGTACTTTGGCGAATGCTCTAGTATTTAGTAGATATAGGGCAGTCGGGTATATAAAAGAGGGGAATGTAATGTGTGGATAGACAGTGAGTAATTGATCTGCAGTCAGAAGTATTATTGATAACGTTCGTTGTTATAGCGTTTGTTTAGCGCGATTGTTGAAGTTGAGTGTATCGGTAAAGTTTTATTCGGAAAGAATAAACCAGTTTTATTAAGAAAGGACTTGTGTCGCTTAAGTTTCGTCGGAACGAAGTTACGTAAAATCAATTAACAAGCGGAGACGTAACAGAACCAACCAAAAACAAATTGAGTGAAATCACCAATTTTCTGTATAAAATGAATAGGGGATCCCAGCAGCAGTTAGTGGTATTGATTGTAATATGGATAATGTTTTTGCTTTTATTTTTGTGTGAGTTGTATACTAGTAAGAACTTATGAACAACAAGTAATTTGATGCATAAACAGTTAGAAATATGTTTTCAAAACTCTGTAACATTCATATGGACCCATTTGTTAACTCTAAAGTTGATTTTTTTATCATTTTTGTTTAATATTGTTTTTTATTCCTAACTCTAGCATGTGAGCCAGAACTTATGCCATCTTTCCCACAGCACAGAAATCTGAAGCGTAAAATTGTAGAAGATGGAGATATAAAAAATGAAAAGTGAGGTCTAAAATATTCATTCATTTGAAAGATTAAAAAAAAGTATCTGAAAAACAGACTCTGTAAACTTCTAAAGATTATGAAATAAAATATTAATTTCAAGACTATTAAGAAATATTCACTACTCTCTTAAAAGGCCCACAGTGGTAAGCTTGAAGGCTTAGAGTTTGACCCACATGGTGGGCAGGCCTAAATAACCTATTGTATAGCTTTGAGCTTAACAATAAAAAAGAAAACAGATATACTTTAAAAAGATTAACATTTCTCCAATATCTTACACCAACTTCTTAATCCATATGTTTCCTATTTTAAATGAAATTATAACTTAATGATAAAATGGTTTTAAAGTGTAAAATGTTTATTTAAGCAAGGTTAAATGTATGAACTTTTCTGCCATACTATCTCACTTCTTTCTCAAGCTAGATATATGGCACAAGTTAGCATGTATCAAGTAAAGTTTCACACACAATTTCTAAATACTTTTACATTACACTGTGCTAAATTCTATTAGCAAATTGAATCTTCATGACTTTATGGCTTTTGGGAAAATTTAAAATGTTTCTAAATTTCCAATATTTGAAAATATATACATTTGTAGGCTTGGAGCTATTTATATGGTATCTATATTATTATACCATCATCTTTGATGTCAGACAGGATGTTGCTTATGCTAGAAGAACATGATCGGATAATAGATGATATTACTTCACAAGAAAATTATAATATTTTTAATATCATCATACTTTACTAAGTCAGCATGGTTTTCTAATACAATATCGTACTTCCTCTCATATAATAGCTTCTTCTCTCATTTGGTGCTGCCCACTAAATGTTCAAATTTCTTTTGCTCACCACTAGCCTTGAAACTCCCATCTACCCCATGTAATCCTCCACCAGTAAGAGCACAAAACACACTCCTGATACAAATTACACCCACTATACTGATCCACCTAACTTTCACTTCTCATTTAGGCATTGTTGTAAACTTGATTTTTTTTTTTTAATTCCAACACAGCTGAACCTGAATTCCTGAATTTTCTATCATGAATATTACTGTCATGACTACTACCACTTTGTCTGTTGTGTTGTGTTCCACTCCTTTGGCTGAGGAGGTCTCAGACTTAGTTCAACAGGATCTTCAACTCATTATGTAGCAACTAGCTTCTCCTGAACCCAGACATGTCATTCCTTTTCTGGAGAAATCTGGCTTGGATAATGAGGATTTAGAGAGCCTTCCATGCAATTCTGTGTTTCACCTGAGGAAGCTACCTGGCCTTTTGGCCTTCCTGGACATGATTTCACAGGTCTGTTGCCTTTTGTCTGTGTCACCTCTCTTGTGTAACCCTTCCTTTCAACACACAACTCCTTCATTTGATTACCTTGTGTTTTCCCCTCTCTGGATATCAGGGTCCATGCTGACCAATTTCTGGCACAGTTACGTGCAGGGTCTAGCATGCCTTGTCCCCACCTAGATCTTTGGATCTTTTTTTTTTAGCTTATTACCAAACTGAATTTCCATTTCAGGACTCATAATTCCTTGAGTCTTTAATGCAAGTGTGGAGGGCCAATCCTGATTTGCCAATTAAGCTTTCCAATGTTAAATTTTTTAGGCTCCTGCTAAGCCTTATCTCTATCCAGAGAAACCTATCCACCATAAATCTCCTTTCTGAGGCAATCCACTGTTCCTTTCACATCCTTATTTCTATAGACAGGAAGTAAGTGCATTTCTTGATGCAGACAAATAACTTCTTTTTTTTTTTGAGTGACAAATTATCTGAAGTTTGCTATATTTTATGCTTTTTATGCAATGTTATTCAAAAAATTACTAATACAATACCACTTAACAAGAAAAAATTTAACCTATATTAACTGGTATGCTATTACATTTGAACCATAATGAAACAAAATAGGGCATTCAAAACTTTTAGAACAGGAGCCAAATATTTTGTTTCTGTTTGAAGCTGAACCAGAATGGACAAAAATGTGGTTCATATCACTGTTTCTAAATAAAAAATACTTGCATAAAGTGTTTAAATATTGCACTTACAAGGTATTAATGATGAAGTTAAAAAATTGTATTTCTACAAAATAAAACTAAATGTATGATCATGCACTTTCAATATTGTGTGCCTTGTAAGCAAAACACTAGTCCAACAATTTCCAAACTGGGGTGAGCTAGTGGCCTGTCAAAGGATTTCCTATGTGTTTGTATTCTTAAGTAGGCTCTTAAGTTTAATTGATAGCAAGAGTATTTAAGAGTCAAATAGGTTGGATTTTAATGAAAAATGCTGTATTTTTAGTTGCCCTAAATGTGTGTGTCTGTATCACGTGATGCATCTGTTCCAATTTCTCCACTTAACAGTTTATTTACTTCAATAACAGGCATCTACATTTTCAATCCATTAGAAACACAAGTTATACATAATTATAAACAAGAAAGTGAAATTTGAACCTCCTATGTTGATTATCTGAGTTATCAACAAATTTGTCAAACCCACCAGAGAAGCCATTCCCATTCCTTTCTCACTTTCAAGATTGTTTGCTTATTAACTTTATATGGCTGATTGAAATGATTATAACCAATATAAAAAGCAGATTCTCCTCGATATAAATGTTAGGAATGATTGTTTAGTTTTCACACTATAAACCATCAGCAGAATTGTTTGATTTGCGCTGATTATATTCTGCTGCTCTGAACGCTGAAAGAATGTTTTAACCCATTTGTAACATACTTTATTAGCCAAATAAATTATGGTAGTTTTGAGATAGTCTACTGTAGTTGCTTATATTTTTTGTGTTCTAAAATGCATAATTGAAACCTACATGAATTCTTTTTTTGGACACCCAAACATGTGGGAACAATCAGGATTATGGAAGAATGTCTTCAATTTTTACTCAAATGTATATAAGCTATTTAATGTGTATGTAACGTGTTTTGTAGCTTAGTGCAATATGACAATGTTCCTTGGTTTTAAACCATCCCACATTTTAGCTAGCTAGGTGCATTATATCTGCAACATTTTTTCAGTAGAAGTTTCTTTGGTATTTGGTATTCATTTCTTAACCTGCACAAGTTTTTACAAACTTCAATTTTCTGAATGTTCTTTTGTCTTTGGCCATAGTTACTGGTGCAGTTAGAGCTAGGGAAATAGCCCTGTTAGAAAGAGGAAAGACCTATTTTTGCTTCTCAACTGTCTGAGCAGCATTTACCCAGGTTGTCCAAGATTGCCTCATAGCTGTTCCAGATATATACATCTACATCTGCAGACGTTTCCTGTAGAGATGACATGTTTCATATTGTCGGTATAAAGTACGAAAACTTCCTTTAAAACATTAAAAAATTCTTCAGTAATGGGACTCTTAACTGTGTTAGAACGATGTGTCAAGCATGGCATATATGTAATTCTTCTTTTGAGTTTATCATGAAGCTTATTTCTCATACTGTTGAACCTTCCTAACATTGAAGGTGTGAAGTCATAACTTTAAAACAAAGTTTGTTCAACTTCATCTCATGACTTGATTATTTAGGTAACTTCCCCTTCGCCAGGCTTGTCAATTGCTCTGTCAGTGACATCATACAATCTCTAGACTGTCCTTTTCATCCACATATCAACAGGGAATAGCATGCGTGATGTATCTGCCATAATTGAGTACCTGCCAGCATCTTTGGCTTCTTGAATATCGTGATTCTGAACTTGGTGGCCACTAAGATCAATGAACTTGTTTTGAGATTTTGCACTGAGATATGTCACGTGATATGAGCGCACTTGACAAGTGTTGAGCCAGTGCTTTAGTTCTGGACAGTACTTCAAAACTTATTTTACAATTTGAATTAAGTTTCTTCTTCGTCATTTATGTAGCCTCTTAAAGCAACTTCTTGACATTCCAATGTCTTGATGATATCCAGGATAATTCTCATATTTTGCTGAAGGTCTTCCTCCTCTTGAATAAGAGCAGAAACTTGGCATTATCTAGCAGGCCATCAATGTGTCCAGAGGTTGTAGTGAAATCTGCACATAATAGTATTGCAGATTTATGGCTTTGGGACGAAAAATGCTTTGCTAGTTTTGCCTCGCATTTTTGCACCATAACCCTTGAATTTGTGCCATGATCAAACACCTTCACTAATTCATTTACACTCTGTCTTTTCTATCCCAAGACCACTAGCAAACAAGGAGGAAATGAAACAGAAACCAGCGTCCTTTGATAGGCTTTGTTAGCTGATTCAGTTTTATTAGGAGTGGCCTCACTTACACATAGCTTTGACTTAGATATTGAAGCTGCCTAGTGCAGTTTATTCAGGTTTCATCATCGCTTAATTCATCGACATTTTGCTCTCCTTCATCAATATCTTGTTCATCTCTATTGTTTTGCACTTCCCACAGAGTTTAAGAACTGTTATATGAAATGAATAGATTATATAAATTAGCTAAACTAAGCCAATATATTTTTATGGTTTGTTCTGCATGTTATATTAGTTCACGATACAAATGCATTTTATTACAAGAAGCCATTTCTAAGGTATAAGGCATTAATACTTCCTGTAAAAATGTGTGTTTCGTCTACACCAGGAGAGAAGGTTTCATTTTCAAGTTCGTGTTGGGTACTTTATTCTTTATTGTTCATTCCAAGATCCTCTCAGTACTTTAGAAATGCTGCTTTTTCCACCGGCATCAACGTTAAAGAACAGATTCATTTATGTAAAAATCCAGAGCTTCGAAACTAGTACTGGATGAGATGTAGATTCAATACAATACATGTGTTATTGGTGGCCATTAGGTATAGTCGTTGGGTTTGACTTTACAGAAGGTACAAATGAATTAATTTAAATCCAGGTTATACAGTTTGGGCTAAGCACAGAAGTCACAAACTCGAGGAACTTTACGATTGGTATAAAGAATTGACTCGGAGACTGAAGTTCAGATAACATACAAAACTTTAATTACAAATAATCATACATACATCCACATCTACAACACGAAAATTATCATAGAAAGCTTCTACATTAAAAGCATCAATTTGTTCGTTCTGAGTGAGCAACTGTTCTTTGATTAAACCTTCAACAAGTCTAATTAAATCAGACATACTTAAACTTTTTTAGACAATTTAACTAAAACTTCTAAAATATCTTAACAATGCTATTAAATCTTCAGTGAAGTTTATTAAATCTACAAGGGAGTTTTATTTTAACAATATTATTCTCACACATTATACATCATTGATTAACACTGTTAGATTGGGGAGGATAGCATTGGATACTTACAAAGAATTTGTGTGCTAAATATCTGCTGATGGTTGGAGAACAGCCATTCTTTCTTTGATTCTATCGAGGAGTTTGGTATCCTATATCATAAACGTTCGTGCCTTTCTCTGTGCTAGAAGCGCACTTGTTTAATGTCGATAAGACAAGCCGTCGGTCTCTAATCTTACCTCTCGGAATACATTTCACTAACTTATACATTTGTTCAGCGTCCTTCATGTCCTTCTTCGGATAATCATGCTTCATTTATTCGCTGTGATACAGCACATACAATGCACATTCTTCTTGCGACCAATATGTATATATGAACACATTTATATTTCATTCCCTAAGCATTGGTTTGACAAATGCTTTACGTGCCTGTAGTTTAAATTACAATTTCTAGTAATTATGGGGAGTATATAATGATAATGATATATAATTATGGTAGGATATTTCTTATTCTGGGTGTAGAATATATAAAGAGACAAAAAGTCCATAAATCAAATAGTCGTCCTAAAAAAATCACAATTCACTAGGCCGTGTATGTTCTATTGTAGTCGCCAGTATATTCCTATTAAAATGTTCACAAGAATCTGTAGTGGCAGTTATAAAGATAGTCCCTTTAACTTCTGGGTGGGATGTTTTCCTCCTCTTTCTTTTCCACTTCACCTTATAAAGATAGTCGCTTTTACTTCGGGGGGGGGATTTCCCCTCTTCTCTGTTCTGCTTCACCACAGCCCTTCTCTTCTGAACTCTCTAACTGGACTGTGCAAAATCTGCTTTAAAATGTCAGGGTCATTAGCTTACGTGATAAACGTTGACATTATGAGCCTGTAGAACCTCATTCTGGCCTCAACAATGGGGACCCAATACTAATAGACATGTTAAACGAATTTTTTCACGGAATTAGTCCGTGCAAGCGTGTGGTTGAACTTCAAGACTAAAAATCTGGCTTCTGCGCAATCAGGCCTTTTTTCTCTAGTTTGGGGTAAGAATGTGCTTTTACAAACCCTATCCATTTGGCCCATTTATCATTATATTTTGAGTAAGATATTAACAGGGTCAACTGTTTATCAATTAAGATTTTTTATTGACTGTGGTTTTATATTTTTGCTGCTGTTTCTGCGCCAATCCAAACGGAATTACCAGGGCATCTCCCTTTGGGTTTCAAATAGACATGTCTTTGATCAGTAAACCCCTAGTACTTTTTGTTTTGTTTTTGCCGATAATCATCATCAAATGTCATTGATCTGTTGTTATTATTTTGCTACATTATACTCAACTGAGAATCCGAATACCTGGTTCAATATTTCAAACTATTAGACTACACCCTGTTAACGATGATCAACTCTTAGTAAAATTAAAACTAATGCAACAATATTCAATTGAAAATACGTTGAGACGAAGAAGCATTATAATTAATTCAGTAAATTGAAACATATTTATGTTGGTTACAAGTAATTCAAGGTCAAACTTCAGGGAGACTTATTGACATTTTATGAAAAAGAGGATGTGATGGTTGGACGTGTCAATTGATTTTTGCTTTGTGGTTTATATTTAGAAAAAGAGATTGGACGCAGGTATGGGTATCATATCGTAGAGTCGGTAGACTATATGTATGGATGGCTAATGTACTGAATAGGCATAATAAAAATATGCACGTCAATAAATCAACAATGACAGATATTTTTAATTTGAAACATGATTTCCGCTCACTTTCATTTGTTTCTCTACCCAACAAGCCCAAAAACAAAGTAAGACACCATTGGTAAAATACCAAATTAGAAAGTGACCAATTCAATAAATTGTTAATCTTTCTTCATGTTTCAGTCGAGATAACCCTACACACACCGGGGATAACCTATTGTGTAGCTTTGTGGTTAACACAAATAAAATCTAGCAACAAAATGAAAGCTTCATTGTTTTAAAGCAAGTTTTCACCTAGCTTTGCTCAGAAAATCACCTGAGTTTGACTGAAATAAATTTCTACTATATTTTACAAGTTTAAATTACAATTACCTTTATATTTTCTAGCTATCATCATTTACTATGGCCCAAGTTCTACATAAGACTGTTGTCTCAGCTCAAACCTTGTTTTGATAGAAATGTCCATATTTCAGAATGTTTACGTTTGCTTCACTTTTCAATATCTAACGTGTGTAAGTTTACTTCAAATTCTAAATATATACATATATGTTCGATCAGAACTTATCAGTGAACCAGATGCAAATGCTATTTTATGACCATATGTTTGCTTTCGTTAAAATAGATTAAGTTCCCATTTATTTTATCAACATTTCTCCCGCTGAACTGGTAACTCTCCCAACTAACATAGCTGCTTAGTTATCTTATATTAACTGGAGTCTCTTATATATGTTCTCCAGTGCTTATTTTTAATATCAAATTGTTAAGTACCTACCATAACTATCATCAATGAGTGTTGCATTGTTGTTTATATAAATTAAAGTGATAATTTTGTCTTTAAATTTATAACCTTGTACTGAGGAAGAGGCTTATTATTTACGTAAGAATATTGTTTCTACCCTCTAACACAAAGTGGGAAGAAACTGAAGAATAAAGGTCCACCTTTTGAAAGTACTCAGGTTATAGGGTATCGATTTTTCTGTTAAATTGATTTTTTGAACCTACGTTTTTTCTAACGTCATGAATCTATCCTTTCTAATTCACTTGATAACTGCATAGAAAACAATGCATTGGGTAGCATAAATGTCCAGCCTCTTACAGTAGTTAAACCCTTCTATTCGTCCCAACTACTCTGAGTTTGCATTTATCACTCTTAATGAAGCATTTATTAACACAGTTTAGGAATAGTTTCTCCGTTTCTAGAAAATAGCAAACCAAAAATTTTCTAATATTCTTTGAATTTACCTAATAAATTAAATCACTTCTCTTGAAACTTTACAAGTAAACTTTTTCTACATGAGAGATTTACAGTGTAGTATGAAAATACTACATATCACACTTCACTTTCCCATAGTATATCTTTCATATCTACAGAATTGTTAGATTTTAAGTTCCAGTTATACTATATCCTACTTCAACTTATGTATGGTGAGTATATTTTTATTTACCCTTTTATCCACTACATTTTTCTGATTCTTTGAGTTATCTTGATTTCATTTATAATTATAGTGAACTTTCCACTTAAAATATCTCAATGCAATAGTTTTTTTCACATGTAGATTGAACATTCATTTGTTTTAATCAACAAATAAAGTGTTTATTTTGCTTGAGCATCACAGCAAGTTGTCTCTCTTCTGTTCCACCATTACAAATCACTATACCTGTCCTTTCACATACTACATACTTGAATCTCAATTGCTGTGAAGATTAGGTTTATCCTTGAATTACCAGATATTACATTTGTACCTTTCTCTCTTGTACATTTGACAACACACTATCCACGAACTTACTTCATATTCTGGTAAGAACTTTAGGAGGGAGAAGAGACAAAATGAGCTGAAGATCAAAATAGAGGACTCTCGATTGACAGGATTTACAGAGCTTCATAAGCTACCTACCCATCGACACAAATAAATCGTGGATTGATCCCTCAGGAATCACTAAAAGGTCAGTTGTCTTTGTGCAGATCAGCCCAACTCAACGACAGTATATAGAAAGTTGCCAATAATGGATTACTGACAGTGGTTATGCTGCAACACTCTGAAGCAGTCGCGTATTTTAGATCCAGCACTACTAAAGCTAAATCAATTATGGGTAAGATAATCTAAGGTCCAGGGATCACTTGATTACTGAAAGCTGGAGGGTATTAAGGTGCTGTAAAATGAATTTCTGGCATACTTTGAACTTAAAGTAGTGTGGCTTCAGTTGTTGATGCGCCAGGAAATTTAGCTGGACCTATGATGCGAAAAAGCCCCTGGAAACTAGTTTATTTTAAGGTACTCTAAAAATAAATGTTTTGCTTTCCTAAAGTTAAAATATACCCAAATGAAACCGCTATATTTTCACTTCAATATACATTTCAGTTGTTTATGGCCACATTAAATATCAAAACAAAAGAGAAAACCCCATTATTTAATTTAGAAGACATTTTAACACTAGAAATAAATGACCTTATAACACCAAATTGCTGTTTTTCTTTAATTGGACACTCAGTGTTTCACTTTACAACTTCTTCAGGAGCGGCCCCCCAGTGTCTGCGGACTTACAACGCTAGAATCCGTGTTTCGATACCCGTGGTTGGCAGAGCACAGATAGCCCATTGTGTAGCTTTGTGCTTAATTAAAAACAAACAAACAAACAATCTTCAGGAGTGTTCCACTAAATTACCTGAGTTACGGTTTGTATTTTATTGAAACGCTCCTGAAGAAGCTGTAAAGTGAAACAGTTAAAGAAAAACAACAATTTGGTGTTATAACGACGTTTATTTCTAGTATTAATAGACACAACTATTTAGATAAACAAACAAGGGTTCTCTAAATCTGAAATGTTTTTACTTTTTTTTTTGAAAATTGTACAAAATAGTTATGCATTCATTGCAGTTCTGCATATTGTAGATAATAGATACTGATTAATGACTGTATTTAAAATGCAAATGTCACCATATTGAAATGTATCGTCATGAATGTAAAATTTTAAAAAGATATTCATGATAAAAGTTTATTTTTTGACATCAGATTAAATGAATTACAGAATCAAATTTCATCCCTACCCTGCAGGCTGTACTGAATGGTTAACGAGAAAAAACACATTTGGGAGTGAAAGAAAAAGCTTCTCCATGGGCCAGACTTGCAGATAGTCTACAACCTCAGCCAGTGACGATTCCAGGAAATACACGCATGACTAATAGTAAGAAAAATAGCTAATAATGGCGTTGGACAAACTGGGGGAATGAAAATATGGTAACATTATTCAAGCAATTGAACTCATTTGAAAACAGGCATAAAAATATTGGTAATGCACAGCATGCTGTTGGTGGTGCAACATTGGCACTAAGCTCTTTGAAGCAGCTAGAAACGAGCTGCAGTAGATAAACAATGTTTACCACCCTGACCATTCTTTTCTCCAGGTGGCGTGGTCGCAAACTTATCTCGTGCGTGATATACATAGATCAGCCATGAATCTACTTTAGAAAAGTTTTGATGTCACATACCAATTAAGACCTTGTGTTCAAGTAACTTTGCACATTGACACTGTTGTGCAATGTTTTGAATGAACATGAGTGGGAATTTGATAATCGGTAGAACATGCAAATTATAACTAACAAACAAAAAGAAGATAAGAAACTTCATGATACATGATGCAATCAACTGAAGGGTCACAGCGATGACGTTGACCCCTCAATCACCATTTAGGAGAGAAATAGGCATTTGTCAACAGTTAGGATCAGTGGTGGAATCAAAGGGATCCAACTGACCCATTATCCCCTATTTTTCATAAAGCATTGTTTTCCTATTAGTAAGGCAGATTTTGTTAAACAAGACCAATGTCTGTAGGTTTACTTTCTTCTTAGAATTCTTCTCAACAAGTCGATAAGCCGTCGTAACTACAACTTTTACCCGTTGTTCTAACAACGTTAAGACGGCTTATCGACTTGTTGAGAAGAATTCTAAGAAGAAAGTAAACCTACAGACATCGGTCTTGTTTAACAAAATTTACCATATATATATACATATCGATGTGAATATTTAATCGCAAGTTTATATTTACCATATATATATATATCGATGTGAATGATTAATCAGTAGTTTTTATTTACCATATATATATACATATATATC
>NW_013671019.1:48038-49546 GCF_000517525.1 Limulus polyphemus | reverse complement strand
CCATTATTGATGAATGTTTGTCGGAGTGTACGAATTCTGTTGTGAAATAGATTCCAATCTGAGATATTTTGTAGGAACGGTGGATGATGGCGTGGATGGTTCCAGTTTTGTATCTTTGAGGGCATTCACTTTTAGCATTGAGGTAGATTCCCTGGCTAGTGGGTTTTTGATAGACAGATGTGGCGTATGTGCTGTTGTTGGCGTCGATATGTACATCCAGAAAATTGATGGTTTTGTCAGTGGCTATTTCGTGGGTGAATTTAAGCACAGAGTTGTCCTGTAGGTATTGTCGGAGCTTCATTAATTCATCAGTGTCCTTGGTAACGATGAAGCTAACGATGAAGACGGCTTATCGACTTCTTGAGAAGAATTCTAAGAAGAAAGTAAACCTACAGACATCGGTCTTGTTTAACAAAATCTGCCTACAAGAAAATCTGTCACCAAAGTATACTATTAGTAAGGATGAACCTACAAGTAGTATAAAGTATTGTGCAGGTCGTGGGATTTGAATACTAAATATATTGTGGTAATTTGAGGTGAAACTAATTTTCCTTAGGATGATAAGTCCACTGAATAATAGTTTGTCAAAATATTTATCACAGAGTAATTCTGAAATTCTCTGAATATCTAAGTTTGTGTGAACGCAATGGAGACTGTACACAGTTTAAAACATAAATGAACACCCCTCGACACGGATTCCAGTACGTGGTGAGGGGACCTCCCGGGGAAGGTTCTGTATTTTCAGTTACTTCCTCTGGGATCTAAACATCCACTCACGTGTTTGCCGTGCGTGGCGACCCGTGAAGGGTAGGAGAGGATCCTGGTGGTTGAGTGGGGCTCTGCAACACACCACTTTGGCCTTGAATTCCTATAGACGGGTGGCCCCCAGGGTCAATCGGCTGGTCCACTCGGGCTATGGTCAACTGTGTACCAGTGTTGGGCATTCTCAATGGGTGTTATGACATCGTGTCTAATGCTGGTGTTTGGGTATAGTGCTCATGAAACCCTGGCATTGCTGCAGTGTCCTTGTTTGACATTGTAATGCATTCCCTAGTAGGACTCCATGGCGGGTGGAATCAGTGGGCACTGGATCTTTCTCCTTAATTATGGATCCCCCAGTCCAAATAAAATAAATGTTCAAACTCTGCTAATGGGTAAATGACCACGCCTAGAAGACTCTGAACAGCAGTCTTCATCACAAAGTACACCTGTACCTTGCTTCCTGATCCTGCATTCACTGTCCGATAAATCTTTAGGGCAAATGTCTCCCTTTTTTATTCAGAGGGGCTTGCTGGCTCTCTAAAGACAGTTAAGAAGCTCCATTCTGGAGATATCTTGGTTGAAACATCCACAGCTAAGCACAGTGAACTCCTCTTGAATTCAAAGGTCATTGGGGATATACCCATTGAGGTTGCTCCCCATGCTTTCTTGAATTCCTCACGAGGAGTTATTGTTGAGAGGGACTTGAAGTCTATCCCTGAGTCAGAGATCCTTGCTGGTTTCTCCAG
>NW_013671019.1:44991-47127 GCF_000517525.1 Limulus polyphemus | reverse complement strand
GCTCTCAGATCACAACCTTTCTTTCTTCAATACTGGAACATATACTTATTTTCATACACCTAGTCAGTCTTTTACTGCCATTGATCTATCGATGTGCTCCCCTTCATTTTCCACTCACTTTTCTTGGATGGTCGATAGTTATCCACGGAGTAGTGATCATTTTCCTATCATTATGAGAGAGGTTGGCCATGGTCGATGCCACCCGACCCGAGTGCCATGGAGTCAGCTGGGCCAGGCTGACTGGCCATCTTTCACCTCTCTCTCTGAACTTGATCCTACCTTCATCTGTCTGCCATCAATATTCATTTTATTCCTAAGACCTCTACATGTTTTCCACGGTATCCTCGTCCATGGTGGAGTGTTGCCTGCCAGGAGGCCGGAAGGCTCAAAAACAGGCCTGGGATACCTTCCAATGGTATCCCTCTCTTTCTAACCACATTGTTTATCAGTGGGCCCGTGCCCATCCTCGGCAGGTTCAACATCAAAGCCAAAATGAATCTTGGATTAAGTTCTCTACTAGCATCTCTTCTACCACGATTCCAAAACTGTATGGGACAAGATTTGGAAAGTCATTGGGAGGTGTGCTTCCCATCTTCTTTCCATCTTGCTTTCCAATGGCCAGGAAGTTGCTGATGTGCAGAGCATTGCTGATGCTCTCGGCCAAAGCTTTTCTCGTGCTTCTAGCACTTCTGTTTCTTCCCCTGCCTTCCTGGCCATCAAGTCTCTGGCAGAGCAATCACCTCTTTCCTCTCGGGCCGATCGTCTCTATGATTATAATCGCTCCTTTACACTGGTGGAACTTAAACTTGCTCTTCATCAGTCTGGTAGTACATTGGTCAGACCTGATGATGTTCATTATGAGATGTTGTGCCATCTCTCTCCTGCCTCTCTTGCTGTTCTTCTGGTTATTTTTAACTGGATCTGGCAGGAGCATATTTTTCCTAATGCTTGGCGCCAGGCTATTGTCCTCCCTTTCTCTAAATCTTGGAAGGATCCCAAGATTCTTTCTAATTATCATCCCATCACTTTGACTAGTTGTCTTTGTAAGGTCCTAGAGAGGATGGTTAATGCTCGTCTTGTTTGGTTCCTGGAATCGAACATGCTCCTCTCGCCCACCCAGTGTGGGTTCCATCGACAGTGCTCCACCATGGACCATCTGATTCGACTTGAAACGTCAATAAGGGAAACCTTTTTTAAGAGAGAACACCTTGTTTCTATGTTCTTCGATCTCAAGAAGGCTTATGACACTATGTGAAGGTATAGAATTTTGCAGGACATCCACTACTATGGGTTGCGTGGCCATTTACCCATTTTTATTCAAAACGTTTTACAGAACAGGCGATTCCAAGTCCGTGTGGGTTCAACTCTTTCCCGTTCCTTTCCACAGGAACTAGGAGTCCCTCGAGGCTATGTCTTGAGTGTCACACTTTTTAGTGTTAAAATTAATGCCATCACTAATAATCTTCCTCCGACTGTTGCAAATGGGCTCTATGTCAATGACTTCCACATCTCGTGTCAGTTGTCGGACATGAGGTTTATTGAGTGGCAGCTTCAGACTGCCCTCAATCGGTTGTTGACATGGACCACTGCAAACGGTTTTAAATTTTCTTTTTCAAAAACCGTTTGAATGCATTTTTGGAAAGCATGGCACACAAGGCCTACCCAACTACACCACCCGATCTCCTCAAGTTGTTGCTGAGTGATCAGTTCGTAGATGCCTTGGACAGTCCACAACTTAAGATACAAATGAAGCAAGCACACCCCTCTACCATGCAGGATGCAATGGCCAGAGCTCTCGATTTTAAATCCTACGTTAAGTCCAGCACAGAAGTACCGAGGTTGGTACAGTCATCTGGATTCAAGGCCAGAAAAGGTCAGCTTTCAGAGAGGTTTGAGGGACTTTGCTGGCACTGTAACAAACCTGGGCACAAGAGAGCTCAATGCTGGAAACTTCAACATAGGGGAGATGTCACAGCAGGAAAGGCTGCTATCCAGAAAGATTGTTGGAACAGTGGAAAGCATGGACATTTGAGGAGCCATTGTAGGAAGAATATTACAAAGAAGTCGGCTTCAAGGAGACCAGTAGTGGTTGGTGTTGAGCGACGCCCACCAACCCCCATCGTGAAAGTCCCAACA
>NW_013671019.1:42605-44157 GCF_000517525.1 Limulus polyphemus | reverse complement strand
TCTAGTATCACGCCACGTCTTTCTAGAAATATCCTGTTCCTTCATGAATGCCCTAGCATTTGCTAGATATGTGTTAGTCTTGTATATATAAGACGTTCACAACGTGACGGGACAACGGTGTAATGAGTAATTGAATGTATGCGGACAGAATATTGTTGGCCACGTGAGACGTGAGGTATAGCGTTTGTTATAGAGCAACTGTTGAAATTAAGTGTATCGTAAAGTTGTATTCGGAAAGAATAAACCAGTTTTATTTAAGAAAGGACTTGTGTCGCTAAAGTTTAGTCGGAAAGAATTTACGGAAAATTAACTAACGAACGGAGAAGTAACATTATTTTCTAGTGCTACCCACATAACTGGTCATTGTCATTCAAACTTAAAAAAGTCGTAATCTCGAGGCATCACCTGATCTACCATTGAAGAACACAGATATAGACATCCTTGCACAATGTTCAAGACAAATTACTCTTTAACAATGAAATACTTAGCTCGTTGCATTACAATTCACATACTTCAAAATACCCTTTAACAAAAATAATTAAAGGTCCTTTCACAAATAAATACACGTTAAGAACGAAACATAATTAAAACCATTTATTAATATTGAAATTACAGACCTATTAACTTCACATACTAATACCCTCTTGCAGAGAATTCAAAACTGATTATATATATATAATAAAAAAGTCCTTTTAAGAGATTAAGAATTACCCTCTAACAAAGAATAAAAATTACAACATAACAAAAATACCTATTAACAAGTCCCCCACTAGCACAGTGGTATGTCTTCGGACTTAAAACGCTAGAAACCGGGTTTCGATACTCGATATCCCTTTGTGTAGTTTTGTGCTTAACTACAAACAAATAAGCGCCTGTTAACAATTAAATGAGTTCAATAATAATTTTAAAAAAATATTGTTACAGAATAAACTACCTTTCAACACAGAGGCATTAATAATCACGTCGTAATATAAAAAATATATTCTCCACGTGAATACAGATTAAAACCATGACATGAAAATGACTCTTTGACAATAAAACAACACAAATATAAAATATAACCCTTTAACATAAACAACTATATACACAGCACAAAAAAATTGTGACTGATGAATACGTAATAACATTAACCCTTCAACAACAAAATGAGCTTTATTCACAATTAAATCCGTTAAATGATAGTAATAGTAAACAAAAATACACATAAGAGAATGCAAATAAACACCTTAAGCATAATATATTTTTACATAAACGAAATTTATACTTTAATATATATAAAGAACAACAATAAACCCAAATGAACTAAGTAAGATATAACTAAAGAAACAAAAACACAGAGATACATATTTTTACAATCCTAAGAATAAAAATTTGCAAAACCCACATAATTACTTGCGGATGGTTCACGAGTTATCTCGCATTTCGTGCAGAGTGTCTTTCTGTGCCATTTATTAAAACGTTGCGTTCGAAAGAAGTCGTATGCGTTTTATTTTATTCCGGACGGTTATTATTTTTTATAATTTTTGCTTACAATACCCATATTTTTTATAAC
>NW_013671019.1:6481-41700 GCF_000517525.1 Limulus polyphemus | reverse complement strand
ATTGAGGCACCTACGACAGATTTTACTGGATAGGTATGAGATAAGATGGGGAAGTATGGTGCAGGACCTGCAGTACATTTTGTGCTTAAAGGGGACCCATGCACAAGGGACGTGCTCCAATGAAGTTATATCAAGTTGGTGCACCAATGGAAAGAGTAGTCATTGACATTGCTGGTCCTTTGCCCCAAACTCGTGCTGGAAACAGGTACATTTGTGTGGTGATGGATTATTTCACCAAGTGGCCTGAGGCATATGCAATACTAAATCAGGAAGCTACAACTGTAGCTTTGGCTATCAGTGATTTCTTCTTCAGGTTTGGTATGCCATACGAACTGCATTCATATCAAGGCCGTAACTTTGAATCAGCTGTGTACCATGAATGCTGCAAGTTGTTTGGCATACGAAATCCCAGGACAATGCCACTTCATCCACAGTCTGATGTGATGGTAGAAAATTGCAATTGGACACTGGGACAGGAATTGGCAAAGTTTTGTAATAGCTGCCAAGATGACTGGGATGTCTTACTCCCTCCACTGTTTATGGCCTATAGAACTTCAGAGCATGTAGCCACTGGATACACTCCAGCAAAGCTGATGTTTGGTCGGGAACTTCGGTTGCCTGAAAATGTGCTAGAGTTTGTGAAAGTGTTATCTGAAAGGATGGATTATATCCACCATCAAGTGCATTCAAACTTGAAAATGTCTGCTGATTTCATGAAGCTATGTTATGATAAGAGATCTACTGAAGTCAGCTTTGTACCAGGAGACAAAGTGTGGTTGTATAATCCCAGGAAAACCAAAGGGAAGTCTCCTAAGTTATCTTCTCCATGGGAAAGCCCATATGACATAGTGGATCGTCTCTCAGACGTGACTTTCCGAATAAAATGTGGTCAGCGAGGTAAGCCAAAGGTGGTGCATGCCAACAGGCTTTGGCGTTATCACAGTCCAGGACATTTCAGTTGGGACGAAGTGGACAAGAGAACAAATGACACTGCTGAAGACGTGCCACATGAAGAAGCCACCGTCGAAGAAGAAACTCTACTCAGTTTTGAGAAGAGAAACGGTGAAGCTCTTGATGAAGTTACTACCACTGATGTGTCTGTTACCGATGATAGGACATTTACTGATGAAGCAGATGAACCCCACATGAAGCAGAAGCCAACAAAACGGAGACCAGTACGGAAGAAGATACGTCCCGTAAAATTAAGAGACTTTTGGACATTTTGTCATTTCAGTGATAATCAGAAAATGAATGAGTCTTCAGACAGGTACTTTAAAATTCAACCAGTACTGAATTATTTACTCAATATACTGAGGACACTATACAAACCAAAGCAACAGTTGTCATTGGATGAAAGCATGATTCCATAGAGAGGGCGTCTAAGATTCCGAATTCACAACTCTGCAAAAATTGTAAAATATGACATGCTGGTGAGAATGGTGTGTGAGAGTGACACAGGTTATACTTGCAACATGGAGATTTATATTGGTGAGGGGAAAAAATTGGAGGAGACTATTCTTTCAGTTCTTCCTCCCAATCTTGGATTGTAGCACTACATATACCAGGACAATTATTACAACAGTACTTCCATTGCAAACCTGTTCCTAGAACATAAAACAAGAGTCTGTGTAACAATCAGAGTGAATAAAGGGTTGCCACCAAGGCTGATATTTCAACAATGAAAAAAGGTGAAACAGCTTTCGGTAGAAAAGGTGATGTTCTCGATTTCATATGAAAAGACAAGAGAGAAGTGAGAATGTTTTCAACATCCATTTGAGATTTTAACACCGAAGATTGAATTAAGGAAATTCCGAAACGTCCATAATTAAAGATATTTTTGGTATTACCGTGTTTTGAATATTTATTATCAAACTACTTATATATAATTTTAACCTATATGCCCTAGAATATATTTTTTTAAATTACTTGCTTGATTTCGTAACTGTACTTTTTAAATTGGTTTTATACATTTTAATAACTACAAGTAAAAAACTGTGAAATACGTATGTATAAAGCTATACCATATAATTTCAAACATCTCTGTATAGTTGCTATTCAAATAGAAAGTCTGTCTTCGTTGAAGGAGTGTATTTGCATGTGCTCCTCTGAACTGTTATGTTATTGAGTTGAAGCTTTGCATTTGATGAAATGGAATTTTTCATGACTCAAAGGAGAAAACCAGAAAGAAAAATTCGCTGAGAAGCGATGGATATAAGAGAGAGTTATCAGACCTAAAACAAGTATGCTTGGACATTGGACTTTTTCTGATGCTGCAAATGTCCATCACTTCTTTCTCATTGTTTGACCTTACCTTTCAACCCTGATCTTCTATGTGAGGTCAAATTATGGATATTTAGCTGTAAATTAGTCACCTGGGTATTTTTCGTTTAACCTGTTAAACTTTGTGCATACTGTGGAGGGAAATTGCAGTGAAAGTTTCGTGTTTGGCGACTTCGAGGACGTTCCCAAATATCAAGCCATACCTAAGATATCAGGGGTTAGCTTACTTTTATCTCAACAGAGTCCATGGATGAAGATGTGTTGATAGACAATACATAAGACGTTAGGGAACTTATTGAGGCTACCAGCAGACTGGTCATAAAGTCCATGGAGCCACCGTGAATAATTACCAACCAGCCAACTACTATCAACCTACTGAGGAATTCTCGAATGAAATTGACAATACTCTTAACACCAGATCAGCTTATGATGCCCAGTATATTCTCTGCCCAGTGAGTGATAAATCCATCCAAACACTGGTGAAGCAAAGACCATAAGAGGAGTCGGAAATTTGGGATAAAATTACTATGTGTCCAATTGGGGATTCTTTTGTTGAAAAACATCAACACCCAATGTGCTTGTTCATCTGATTGGACTATCAAATTCCTCGACCTCAAGCTCTGGGAAGGTCTACTGACACCCACCACTATGGAACCAATGGTAATCACCATTCCATCAATAGTGAAAACGACTACAACGATCCTTGGCTTCAACGTGGAAACATCATTGTCAGTTGCTGTACTCCTACCTTCTGGAGATAGAGTATCCAAACATTATGGTCTACAAACTAGGAGCTGCCGTCTACACCTCAACCAACATAGAAGTGTATACCACACTTCACAAGAAATCTGCTGTAAAGTGCTACTGCTAAGAGCAAGCAGCCAGAGGGGCAGAGGCCTGGCCACTTTACTACTTGGAAGAAGGCCATGTGTTGAAGTATAAGAAACCTCCTTCACACTTGGAGGAAGAAGAGCACATACACAGAAGGCCTTTGTGGATAAGAGTGGGTAAGAGGCTCTAGTTTCTTTCAAACCTATATATATTTTCCTTCTTGTTCATATTTCTTCATTTGATTAGTTTTTGTGATATTCTGTATGTTTTAATTTTTTACTGTAAATACATTGTAAATTATAATTTTTCTTGTTTATTATTTTATTTCTCTTATATATTGTTATCATTGTGTTTTATTGTGTGTATTATATACATGCACATTACGAAGGGACAACTGCAAGTAAGTACTCCTTGTTTTTATGAAGGGTTCTTATTTTTCTTTATACATGCATTTGATTTTTTGAGGATTTTAATGATATTTTATTTTTGTGAAACTGAGAATCTCATACACTATCTTCAGTCAAAACTTTCCAAAATTACACATTTTTCAAATACTTTCAGATGTTTTGAAAATGTGAAAGAAAAATTTAAACGCTTTAAATTAGCAAATAATCACACAATTCCTGCAAGGAGATCATATATACAGCTTTTGCTGGTCTGCCTAATATATTTACAATTAAGAACATTAGAAGTTTTACCAAAGGAAAATGTTGTCAGTAATTTTTTGCAATTTGCTCAAAAAGTCACTAACAGAGATACTGTTGACTTTTCAAAAATCAAACAAAAACTCTAATCAAATCATTTTTTCTAAGTCAAAAATAATTTAAAAGTTGACATTTAAGTCACTTTTGATTTTTTTATTCATTAATAAGCCATTACGAAGATAAGTAATAGTAATAACTGACTTTCTTGTTTCTTTATCAGCAGCTAAATCTTTTGGCAACACTCTTCTAGTGGTGGTGACATTCTCATCGAAGAAATACAACTATCATCAATTATATAATATGCTTTTTTGTGGATTCTAAAGATAAGAGGCAGATATAGATAGAAATTCTCTCTTTTGGCTTAGAAATTGATGCACCCTCACGTCTGGAAAGAACTATTTTCTCTTGCAGAGGGAACTGGGTTGAATATGAAGCAAATTTTCTACTATAACAGTATTCAACACTTTGGCTATATCCATCAAAAGTCAGGATTAAGAATGCTTAGTCTTCCATCCTCTGCTAATGAAATAGGGTTAAATGTAGTATCCTATTTGTCACAACTAGATCTTCCTAGCAAATATTCTTAATAGGTTGGTTGTTTAGTTAAAGTTTAATGATGTTAAGCAACAAGGCATTCTGAATGAGATATTGGTTGTTTGGTTGGTGTTTTATGGGGAAAATCTCTAAGGCTATCTGTGCCAAACAGACCAATAAAAAAGAGAAAATATGTCAAAAAATAAAAAATAAACTTAAAATATAAAAATAGTAGAAAAATATAAAAGACCAAAACGTGTAATTGTTTTGCCTTCAAACAATGCCAAAAAAATGGACGTAAAAAGGCCTTTGGCCCAGAAAAAGCTAAAAACACGATCAATCTGAACAGTGTCACCATTTCTAATGACGAATGTGATTTAAACAGTAAAAATGTATACAATATATATACCATACTATAACACTGGAATATGCGCGTTTTCTACACCAGTATTTGTAACTGACCTACCACATATGAGTGTGCCAATCTGAGTAGTACTTGAGAGGTCACTCCACTGAGATATCCACATCACAGACTAGGCTGCTACTTGTATTAAAGTAACATCCATCAATCATCTGACTGCAGTTATCTAGCATACAAAGTCTTCAGTTAGTATTCAGGGTTAAACAAAAAGTAAAAATTATTTGTCTGTTGCAGAAATGAAGTAATCAATTTCGCAGCATAGGTCACTTCTTCTGGCTTTGGAGTTTAAATATTTCAAGTCTAACTTTCTAGCTTCTAGCATCAATTAGCTTCTCTTACAATATTAAATATAAGATGAAAAAAGTGAAATAAAACCATGTCTGTTACAAAGTTACATTAATGTATTCCATTCAATATTTAAACTTAAAATTTTCCTGCATAGAATAAATATGGATAGTAACAATGGGTATACTTCAGGTTATTTTGATTGATCAAGCCAGTATTGTGAAATCACTTGAGTTTGTTGGTTGGGGTTTCATGGCACAAATAACCAAGCCTATCTGCACCAAACAGTCTAGTAATAAGCCAAAAACAAAAAAAAGTGTAGAAAAATAAAACCTGACCCAAATATGCCAAGTTTAGAGTGAAAAAAGCTGGACACTGACACACCCAAACGTTAGTGGTAATCCCTTTAAAAAAAACGTCTACAATGGCACCACCTTTTGTAATCATAAAAATGGCATGAAAGTAAAATATGGGCAATTGAAACCTGAGTGTCACAGAAGCCACACACCGATCAGTCCCGCGTAAAAGAAACATTGAGTAATGAAACTGGCCAATGGAAAGGTATGACAAAACAACTACATCTCTAATCTCTACGGAAGCTAGATGTCCAAACAACAACAGTAGGTATGATCTGAAAAAGCTTGTTATTATATTGCTCATCCCAAATTGACTGCCATTTGGTATGAAGCCATGCCTTGATGAAAGGTCTGAAGTCCACTTAAGGGACAGTTAGAGCTGTGACAACAGCACAGCATACAGGTTTAGCTTTGGTGTCGGCAAGTTCATTCCCATGAATACAAACATGGTAGGAATTCAGAAAAACTTTATAGAAATGGAAGACAAAGAGAAGTGGACAAGTCTATTCTGAATATTTAAGAGAACTGGGTAAGAACTAACATTAAGCTATTTCAAAGCCAGCAAAGAGCTAAAAGAGTCAGTATATATAGAACAATTAGTGTACTGCTTAGCTTTTATGTGATCCAAGGCAAGTAGAGAGGATTTGTAGAGAGGATTCCATGAGCAAGCACTGAGCCACAGAAAACCATGGAAAAGTCACCTGATTTCAAACTGTCCATAAAAACATGAACAGAAGAATGGTTTGAAAGATGTTCAGCAAAGAGAAGACAATATTTCCAATCAAGGGTGTCTGTCCTCCTATGACTTAAAAAAGATCACAAGTGGGGATGGTAATGTATCATGGCAAGGTTGGCTGATCATCAGAATCAGAAACATTATCGAATGCCAGACCCTATTCCCAAAAAGCACAGCCCACCAAGAAATGAAAACAAAACTTCAAAGTTGCAAATGCTTTAGGTGAAGATGAGGTTTATAGGACTCAATGTAAAAATTCAGGACTGGTAAAGTATGGAAAGTTGTGTGAGGAGCCAAAGCCCACGATGATGTACAGGGTCAAACATCTTCAAGGCAGGATCCCTGGCTGAACTGTAGACCATGGACCCATAGTCCAACTTTTATTAAATTAGGGCACAATAGATCTTCAGTATGGAATACCTATCCACTCCTCAAGAAGTGGACGAGAGGATGCATAGTATGGTTAGTGCCCTTCTACACTTGACACAAAGCTGCTTAATATGAGGAATAAATGTGAGCTTATGGTCGAAAAGAAGTCCTAAGAATTTTGTCTCAGCCACAACAGAATAACAGAATTACCCAGGTGAAGCTGTGGATCAGGGTACTAACTCTGCTGATGGCAAAAATGCATTTAAACGTTTTAGAAGATGAAAAGGTGAAACGGTTTGCCAGGGTCCAACTCAATAAACAAGCAAGAGCAGTTAGAAGTTGCCACTTAATAACGCTTATATTCAATGACTGACAAGAAATGTGAAAGTCATTGACCTAAAAGTTATTTGCAACAGTAGGAGGAAGTTGTTCAATAATAGCATTGATCTTGATACTTAAAAGTATAACACTCTAGATACAGCCAAAAAGGAACAACAGGTTCCTGTGTGAATCTGGAATATGTCAAACCCACATACACTTGGGAACACCTACTGAGTAAAAAAATTAGAAATAAAAATAATTAAATGGCTATGTGACCCATAGGAATGGAATTTCTGTAAAATGCCAACCTCTTTGTAGTATCTTAACTCTTCTCAAGATCAAAGAAGATCGATAAAATATGCTTCATCTTAAAATAAGGCTTCTATGATCGAAGTTTAAAGACAAACCAGGTGGTTCAAGGTGAAACACCATCTACGAAAACCACATTGGGTGGGCGAGAGGAGGTTGTTTGATTAAAGGAACCAAACAAGATGAGCATTAACCATCCTCTCAAAACCTTACAGAGACAGCTAGTCAAAGCAATAGTACGAGAATCAAAAGAAATATTGAGATCCTTCTTAGGTTTAGAATAAGGGCTGACAATAGCCCTACATCGTGCATCTGTAAAACATCATTCTACCAAATGTGATTTAAAACAACTAGAAGAAGAGGAAGACAGGCAGGAGATAAATGATGCAGTATCTGATAATGAATATTATCTGGTACAACTGATGTACTGCCAGACTGATATAGAGCAATTTTAAGTTTCACCAGCATAAATGGATGATTATACTCATAAATACTATCTGGTGATCTCTTAACATGTGAATTGATGGCCAAGAAGGCTGGGGAAAATATGAAAGTGCTGGAACGTTGAGAAAAGTACTCCCTAAAGGTGTCAGCAATACCCTGTAAATCAGCAAGTTCCTGACCTCTGGAGAGCAAAATCGAAAGAGAATTGACTCTCCCAAATATCATCCCAGGCAACTTTGGAACTGGTGGTTTAAAAGATGTTTTTAGTAAACTTAATCCAAAATGCCTTCTGGCTTTAGTGCCTGTCCAGTTGGGCATATCAACAAGTCCACTGAGAAGTGATGTGGTTGCTAAGATATTTGAGACAGATATCCGAGACCTGTTTCTGAGTCTTCCATGCCAATTGGCAGTCAGGAGCCCACCATGAATGAGGATACCATGTGAAATGAGTTGAGATTTTGGGGATTATACAAACTGCTGCTTTGACAATACAATCAGTTACTTCTTTCATGCAGTCATCAATAGTAGGACGACTAATGACAGTAGGATCAAGTTCTGGGAAAGTGGTGAAGTAGAGCCAATCAGCCTGCTCTAGCTTCTACTGTAGCACACGAATTGGGTGGCATCAACTGAGGCCAATCTTCCTCAGAATGATAGGAAAATGATCACCACCCAATGGGTCATTTAATATCCATCATCAATGAAGAACAAAGAAAAAGGGAAGTGAAACAAATAAGCATATGAACCAGTATTGGCATCATCCCCGAGGGAATTTTGTCCATAAAGTCTCCCAAGATGAAGAAGGGAGACAGTTGCCCAATAAGATCATCAAGTTCTGTTTGATCATGGTGACAGGTAAATAGAATAAACTATGCTGGTAAGAACCATGTTGACACAGATGGCAACAGCCTTCAGTGGTACAGACAAGGAAGGTGCATGTTGGTCAACAAGCAGTGCCACATCTCCATAAATTGGTCTATCACACAACCTGTCATTTCTGTGCATAGAAAATCACTGAAAAATGACAGCATCAGCAGATCTAAGGAATGTTTCCTCTAATTGGAGACACAGGGGATGACATTAAGTGATCAAGGCCTTAACCCTTTGACAACGCTTTACTTACTCTGTAAGTGGGTTATGTAACTCGTGAAATTTCTTTATAAAAATGAAACTATTGGATAAAATTGTTTGAAATTTGACAAGAACTTTCGTAAAAGTATGTAGTTTCAGAAAAATGAAATATTTAAATTTGATTTTCCAATTTCTCTAACATAACACTTACTCTAGCTATTATCATCAATATAAGGTGCAATGAAATGCTTAAAATTAAGAAAAAGAAATATATACTTACCTTTTAACTCTTTGTTGAATAATCTTAAAAATCTCTTCTTTGGGTCATATGCATAATTTCATATCTTTACCTTTTCACTTATAGTTTATTTTTAATGTTTTATTTTCCTTTCTTATCCTTTATCGTTAATTAGTTATGTCGACACATGTCAATGGGTATCTGTAGGTGAGAGAATGGTATGAATAACAAAAATACTTTAGCCTCCATCAAAATCCTTTTATACTTGCTTCGTAATGTAAGTCTTGAAGAGCAAGGCAAAGTTTTAAATATTAAACATTTCAAATATGAATTTTAAAACACAAATAACCCAAAATTCACTAAAATCAAAACCTAAATACAATTTAACTGTCTTTCTAACTATAGAGTTTTTAGGTAAGAAACAAATGAAGTGCTATCATGAACAAAGTAGCCAAGAACACTACAAGCAGTTACATCTACCCAATGACGACAATTTGGCCCCAATTTAAAAATAACCATTGCTAGATTATAGTGTAAAATGAGCTCTTTCTAAGGACTATAAACATGTGTGTGATGTTAAGTAAATGTAGCTTGTAAAGCTCAATGATAAATATAGAAGGTGGACATGGCACCGTGGCCTTTGTTATTTCTAGCTTCCCCAGTAGAACTGCTTTGATATAACTGGTACAATACTCCTTTTTGGTCCTCTATTTTGTAAGTCTATTTTCCCTTTGTCGTATGCTAGACTTTCTTTCAGGCGCTGTCCCAAAGTTTCTGCAATGACAAGCCTATCTTCAGTGCTTCCTTCAGCTCCTATGAACCTTCACTCGGGATGTCATTTTTCGAGACGTGAAAGGGCTTGGTATTTTGCTTGCTCTTCTTCCCTTGAGCTCTTGTGGTGAGTGAAGATGCCTCATCAGTCTTCTTTCTTTCTACTTTCTCCAAACTTCCTGGTATGTTTCCAATCACCTAGTCATATATTGTTGCCTTCATACACATGGCTTCAAGATATTCTACATAAGATGGAGTGTCCAACTTTGTTTTTGCAGTGAGAAACTTTCTCGTTGTCTCATCAATTGGCACACACAGGCATACCTTGCCTGTTATCTGGTCATCAGATACGAGACTTGTTATCATTGCTGCACTATTGCACACAGTCTCTCATAGTACCTTCAATTTCTTGTCCCCTACATAACCTTCACTGACTGCCATGTTGTGATTTATTGTCACCTCTCGATGTTTGCTACATGCTCCAAACACTACTGACACTGTTGAACCATTTGCTAACTTGAGCTGGCCATCAGTCATGCATTGAGTAATCATGGAAATAACACTTCACTTCCTTTATGTAGTAAATCTAGAATTGTCTCCTTTTTTTTTTCTGGCAGCAGCATCCATGGTGAGTCACTCTTTCCATGTTTCTTTCCAGCACCATCTTTGTCGGTATATCCAACTGCTTTATATTGAGGTTTCTGCTGTTGCTTGTTGATAACAGACTTGTACTTTCTCGCAATGTTACCCATTTTATAACAAGCATAGCATCTCTTTGCTTTCTGTTGAGATTTCTGCTGTTGTTTGTTGGTGATGGACTTGCACTCCTTTGCAATGTGCCTATTTTACAACAAATACAGCATCTCTTCAGCTTCTGGTCAGCCACCACTTGTTTCGACTTTAAATGGTTATTCTTGGACTTGCTAGTTATACTTTCTCCATGGGCTTCCATATACTGCTCTGCCAGCTTGATCATTTCGTCTACATCTTTTGGTGCTCTCTGCTTTTGATTTCTCTGAACTTCAATAGTACAACAATTGAACTACACACATAACACATAACTCTTATCAAGTTACATAATGGAATTTGTCATAACTGTTGGTATTAATAGATCTGCTAGTCACAAAACAATATTTGCTTACTTGGTCATGCCAGTCCATCTGGTGAAGCATCATCATGGACGTTCCACAAACAAAAATACAGTTTCTCCAGCATTAGGTTTGATTTCTCTGAACTTCCGACGAAAATCTTCTTCAGTAAGTTCATAACTTTTCAGCAAGGCCATTTGTAACCTGTCATAGTCCATGATATCTTCTGATGTCTTGCCTTCATATACTTGTAGGCCTTTTTCTGTGAGAAGTGGGCTGAGCCAGACTGCCCAGTTGCCTATGTCCAAGTTCTGACTTTGGGCGAATCGTTCATGTCTCTCCAGGAAATTATGTATGTCGTCTTTCAGTTCATCAAGTTTCGGCAGCTTGGGTCGCTGGCCCTGACCACATTGTCATTCTTGGGTCCATCTTCTTTCTGTTGAGCGAGTTTAGCGATCTTAATTTGTGATATTATTCTCTCTATTTCCAGTCTCTCCTCTCTCTTATTTTCTTCTTTCCCAATTGTGCTTTAATTCTTTCTATTTTAATCTCTCATTTCTTTCCTTTTTTCTTTCAGTCTTTCTTTTTCCTTTTGTTCTTTTAGTCTTTCTTTCTTCTCTGTCTCTGCTCTTCTCTCTCTCTCTAGATCTTGTTACTATTTAACAAACTCTCGTATATCACTATCTCTTAACTCAAACTGCTTACCTCTTTCTATCCATTTATCAAAATATTTTGACATGGTTAAATAGCATGGTGTTAAACTTCAATATTTTCGCCACCACTATAGCTTTGTGTATATAGGATTCCTTCCGCTATCGTTTACGTCTTCTTCTACTGCCATTTACCATTGTATAATCCTGTCGCAGACGCCAAATGTCAGGTTTTGGATATGTGCTGGGGATTCTTTTACAATACCTGTCTGCGACTTGTTGACGATAAATTCGAACGATAAATGGACAGCATACAATCCATTTGTTTTAAAATAATATATTCAAAATAAGTCAAATGTGAGTACAAAAATTATATACATGATTGAATTTCACAGATGTGTCTAATAATCTAAATAATTCTCGTTTCTTGTCAAAAGTTCACACAATCTGATTCAATTACTTTAGTCTAGTCTGTTTTTTACTATACAATCTGCGATAAATTCAATTATGTTACGCCATTGGTTACCACAGTTGTATCTAAAACTTTAAATAATTGACTTCTTTTCGTCAAACTCCACACAGACAGAATGATTTTGGCAATACAAATTATTTTCCATATTTCTAACTTAACTTCACTTTGCTTGCTAACTTGAGGTCTCGAACAATCCACAAACTACAGGACGCTAGGATGTAACAATACTCACATAACGAGAAAACTTAGAGGTTTCGAGAAAAATGATGTCAACAATACTACAACAATTGAACTACACACACAATGTACGACTCTCATCGAATTGCGTAACGGAATTTGTCATAACTACCGATTTTAAAATAATCAACTTTTAACACCCTTGTTGTGAAAACTAAATAATCATTAAAAATTAAATCACTAAATCAACTGAACAATAACTCTTACACTAAACAGTCTTTTATATCCAACAATGCTCTGGTGTTTGATCGTACTCTGTCCTAATCATTACATTTACATTTATTCCTAATAAGTCCTGGCATTAGTATTTCACTTCTTGGTTTGTTTGTAATTAAGCACAAAGCTACACATTGGGTTATCTGTGGTTATTCTATCACTGGAAGTTCATACTTTGATCTGGTGAATTCATAATTTCTAGAGTATGTCTTTAGTAGTTTAACTCTGACTTTATTAGGTTAAATTACATCTCTAACCGTGGAGTTTCCTATGAATATGTACAGCTATTTTACTACAGCTTAATTCTTGTATAAAGCAGATATTTCTTGATCATAGACTGTGAAGCTCTTTGACGCTAGCCTAACCTCGCATCCATGTCTCTGTATGAAGTCAGTTTCTAATATGCACTCTTTCTTGGTGTCGATTACTCATGAGGTGTAAAGAAATTCCTAGAGTAATGGTAACTTCTAACTTTCCTCTTGCTGTTTGCAGCAATACATTTTCCTGTTATTGTGGATCATCAACAAAATTATAATCAAATTAAAATTACAAAAACGACCACAAATGGAAGACCCTGATCTACAATCACCATCTCTTAACATTCCTGTACCTTGGTTTCTCATTTTACATTCATTGTTTTACAGATCTTTAGGGCAAATGTCTCTCTTTTTCATTCAGAAGGGCTTGCTACCTCTACTAAGTCTGTGAAGAAGCTACGATCTGGGGACATCTTGGTTGAAACATCTCTACCACAAGATAGTGAACTTTTCCAGAAATTTAAGACCATTGGGGATATGTTTGTTGAGATTACTCCCCATGCTATTTTGAATTCCTCAAGAGGAGTGTTGTAGAGAGGGATTTCTTAACATTCCTAAGTCAGAGATTCTCACTAGTTTCTCCAACGAAAGTATTTCGGCTTTCCTGCATATCTCATTTAAAAAAGATGGAATAATGCAGCTTACAAATGTTCTGATTTTGATGTTTAAATTGCAACATCTGCCTGCCACTATCCAGGCAGGTTACCTTAACTGTAAGGTATGACTCTGTATTCTTAACCCTCTCAGATGTTTGGAGTGTCAGTAGTATGGACATTCTAAGACGTCTTGTCATGGGTTTTAATGTGTGCTCATTGTGATGGCGAACGCCACAACAGCTAAAAGTGTCACTTGGACCCACATTAAATTAATTGTAATGGTTCCTACCCCCATAAATGGATGGAGGAGAAAGAGGTACAATTTTTAGGGACTGTTAACAACATTTTTATCTAAAGACACAGTTGTTGTCCCCTATTCCATCATGGACATATGCTAATGCACTCTAGTACACTGTTACAGTTAGGGTGCAGTCAGCCCTCCCAATTCCTTCCACAGAGTTTTTCTCTCACGATGTCAAGATTCTTCTGACCTCCATGGATACATGAGTTGACAAAACAATGCCTACTTGTGTCTCTGTCTGCACTGCAGCATCCACTTAATGCTCAGGCTCCTCTCTATTGGTTACAAGGTGCAATATCATTATTCAGTCACTCAGTCAATCATTGGAATCACCTTCATCTAACAAAGACCTGCCCAATCTATCCAGGACAGGATTCATGAAGGTCGAAAAAAAGCTCTCAACCAGTATACCTACTACTGAATAAATATGGCCACTTTGATACAGTGGAACTGTTATTGTTTCCATTCTAATTCAGATGACATTAAGAAACTGCTCGATTCTTATCACCCCATGTGTTTCTCCTTAGAGGAAACATTTCTCAGACCTATCATTGCTGTAATTTTTGGTGCATTTCCTTGAACAGGAATAACAAGTTGTGTGATGGATGAATTCATGGAGGTGTGGCATTGCTGGTTGACCAGCATGCACATACCATATCTGTGCTACTAATTTTGCCCCTGGATGCTGCTGCCATCTGTGTCTTTGTGGATTGTGCCCTCACAGTTTGTTCTCTTTACCTGTCACCATGAAAGGATTAGGATCAAGCAGACCTTAATGATATTACTGAACAGTTGACATCTCCCTTCTTTTTCTGAAGAAACTTTAATGGATACAATCATATATGGGTGGTGCTAATATTGATGGAAGGGGATCATTCTGTGGAACTTATGCTCCCAGATCACAACCTTTTTCTCTTCAATACTTGTTCATATATTTTTTCACACACCTAGTAAGTCGTTTACTACTATTGATCTGTCTATTTGTTCTTCTTCTCTCTTTACTTATTTTTCTTGGAGGATTGATAATAACACAAGTGGCAGTGATCATTTCCCCATCATTCCTTCAAATTATCGTCCTATTGCTTTGACTAGCTGTTTCTGTAAGAAAGATAAATGCTCGTCTTCTTTGGTTCCTTAAATCAAACAACCTCCTCTCACATACCTAATGAATTTTTGTAGACAATGCTGCAATGTGGGTCACATGATTTTTCTTGAAACGTTGATCAGGGAAGCCTTCCTCAATGCTATCACTGAACAACTTCCTCTTACTGTTGCAAACAGCATCTATATCAACTACTTCCACATTTCTTGGCAGTTGACCAACATAAGGTTTATCCAGTAACAGCTTCAGACTGCTCTCATACTTTTATTTGGGTGGACCACAGCAAACGGTTTGATCTTCTCCATATCTAAAACTGTTTGCATGCATTTTTGCCACCAGCAGAGCTTGAACCTTGATCCGGAACTCTGTCTTGGTACAGATGTTATTTTCATGGTGGCTGAGACAAAGTACTTACAACTTTTCCTTGACTATAAACTGATACTTATTCCGCTTATTAAAAATATTTATGTCAAGTGTACAAGGGCACTGAATATCCTCTCTTCCACTTTTTCGGGAGCATATAGACATTCCATGCTGAAGATCTATTGTGCCCTCATTCAGTCAAAGCTGAACTATGGATCTACGGTCTACAGTTTAGCCAGGGACTCTGCCTTGAAGATGTTTGATTGTGTACATCATCAGGGGCCTCAGTTCTGCACAGGAACTTCCACACATCATCAGTCCATAGTTTGTACACTGTGTCCCATGAACTTCCTCTTCATCTCAGATGTTTGCAGTTTTCCTTGCTGTATGCTAAAGCTTTGATCCTCACCACAGCATTCCACCTGGAGTTGCGTCTTCATGCCTCAGTGGGCTGTGTTTTTGAGAATAGGTGGTCTTCCATTCCTATATTTATCCTTCATATCAGGGCATAGTTGACTGAAATGGGTCTGACAATGGAACGTTACTGAGTCTGATAGTCTGTCTATCCCATCGTGACTTATTATGATCTCCACCTGTGAATTTTCTTTGGGTCATCTGAGAAGATGGATACTCCTGATTGGAAATCTTTCAAACCATTCTTCTCCTTCTTTTTCTACAGGTGGTTTGAAATCAAGTGCTACTGTGGGCTTCGCCATGGTTTGCTGTAGCTCAGTAGTTGCTCACAGGATCTTCTCTACATATTCTGTTTACTTCCGAGATGTATGCAATTTACCTTGCCTTGGACCACGTAGAAGCTTAGCAGTAGAGTAATTGTACTATACATACTGATTATCTTAGCTATGGAATCACTTAAAGTGAGTTCTCATTCAGTTCGTTTCGAATTTCAGATATAACAGGCCCACCTATTTTTGTCATTTATTTCTATTTAGTTTCTCTGGGCTCCTGGCCGTGTCAGTATTTGTGAGAATGAGCTTACTGGTACTGCAGGTAAATCCATCTGCTCTGGAATTGCAACAGCCCTGTCTGTCCCTTGTATAGATTATAAACCTATGGTCAAGGCACCACTTCACGCCAGTTGGCAGTAGATTTTGAGTGAGCAATTTCATATCAAGGTATTCCATATTAAGACTACCTTTGTTGTTGTCCATCTTGTTCCATAAGAATCCGAGGGAAGAAATTGTCTTCTCTAGGTTATGCATTGGCCATTGTTTTGTAACTCATTATTTTCTTCTACAGCACAATGTATGACGTTTTGACACTCAAGTCACAATTGCCCACATTATATTTCTGTGCCATTGCTTAGACGCGTTTTCTCTCGGGGTTTACTCTCTTTTATTCTCTTTTTTATTTGTTATCATATTTTACTTAGTTTTTAATTTTTAGTGGTTGCTTGGCACAGATAACCTTGTTGCTTTGCGCTATTAAACTTCTAACAACAAACCAACCAACTTTTCAAATATACTGCAACTTCAGCTATGGTCTATTCTTTCCTCTGTACCCTGTTATAAAATTTTGCATGGATACTTACTTCTGGTGTAACAGACCAAACCTATTGGATATGATAGCTACCAATGCTTAATAATTCATGATGTTAGAAAAACACGTAGTAGTGAATAAAAACCCTATAACTCGAGCGCTTTTGAAAGGTGGACCTTTCGTCTTCAGGAGCAAAGAAGAAAGGTCCACCTTTTGAAAGCGCTTGGGTTATATGATTTTTATTGATTTCTATCAATGCTTAATAGTTGTTATGGCTCTCAACTCGAAAGTTACTTAATATCATTAAAGTTTATCTGTTAGAATGTAAAACAAGATGAATATGTTACTGTTCACTATTCCACCTGTTCACTACAGAAATTATTTCAAATTGTGTCAAATATGCATCAAATGGTCCCATATCATCATAGTTTATTGGTTTACCGATTAAGTGATGTTGAATTGGCCAGCTAAATTCTGTAACTGGGTTCGGTAGTGACACAAATGAAACAATCCAAGATGGTCCTGCAGTGATCATAACAAGTATAGACCAGACAATTTCTCCAATTCCATATTTTATATTAAATAGCATTTTACATTGGAATTCCTGGACAGATACAGAAAGAGGCGTGGATGATTTTACCAATTAATTTTCCAAATGTTTTATTCTGTTATCAAATTATTTTTATACATCTCTGATTTTGTCATTACAGCTCTTATGTACTGCATTGATGTCTTTCTTTACTTGTTCAGTTTTGTGGTTATAGACTTTTTGTACTTCTTCAATCTTGTAATTACATCATTTAGATACTTTGTTGAAGTATTTGTGTATTTCTTTCATCTTGTGTTGTAATCCCTCTGTATATTCCTTTTAGCTTCGTGGATCTTGTTTTCAATCATATTTATTATTTGTTCATAATTTTTCTTTAAACATTGGCCTCTGGCAGCTCACTGTGACAAGTCTGAGAGATTGTCACACTAAAAATTGGGTTTCATTAACAATGGGGTCACAGCACAGATAACTCTTTGTGTAACTTTGCATTTAACAATAAACACACAAACAAATGTATTTATATGGCTCTTTATTACATCTCTTTCTTTCAACCCCTCTCTTACCCATTTATTTTCTATAAATTTCTTCTTGATCTTCTTTTAACTTTCTATTTCATTCTTCTAATTTTCTGTGTCTTTGCATTTATTATTTGAGTTTCCTATAATTTTTTTCCTCGTCTTCTAATTTCTGTCATGTTATTCTAGTTTTGTGTAGTTTTTCCTACTTGACCTTTTAATTATCTGTCCCATTCTTGTTGTTATTCTTTTAATTTTGTGTATCACCCTTCTAATTTTCTGTCTCTTTTTTTCTTGACCTTCACTCCATTTTTTCATTATCTCAAGCAACTTTTCGAGCTCAATTTTGATTGGGTTGTCCCCTTGCAATTGAGATTTAGTCAAAGTTATATTTATTTCATTTCACCATAATAATCCCAATGTTTGAGCTATAGAGCTATAGAAAGTTTTCTCTCTATATATATATATTGTTACGCCTCCAGTCGTCAATTGATTTTCCGTAAATTCGTTCTGACGAAACTTTAGCGACACAAGTCCTTACTTAATAAATCTGGTTTATTCTTTCCGAATATAACTTTACGATACACTCAACTTCAACAGTCGCGCTATAACAAACTATAATAACGGCGTTAACTTCAACAATACTTTCTGACTGCAGATCAATTACTCACTGTCTACACACATATTGTCCCGTCACGTTGTGACCATCTTATATATACCAGACTACCCTATATCTAGTAAATGCTAGGGCATTCACGAAGGAACAAGATACTTCTAGAAATATAGCTAACGCAACACTGCCCCCTCCTTAGTATTGTTCGTCCCGAACAATAACCACATACAATAAACCAATAACAATTAACAATAACTTAATTAAATGTACAGGATTACAAACACAAAATTACAATTCAACAAAATTTATTCAAATCTGTTTTGGCTCATTGTCTGCAAAAATACTGGGGCTAATGAAAAGAGGATCTGTTGGCCAATAACCTTTCCAGTCATATTTCCTTGTCTGTTCCATTAGTAGAATAAGTCCTAGAAACTTCCTCATGTCTGTAGGTGTAACTTCAGACCATTGAAGACCTTAAGATGACATTTTATGTTTCTCTGCAGTTTAGTTATGGTAGGTACATATTTCCCGACAAAACATTTCAAACAAGTCATCCCGAAACATTAGACTTGTCACGGCAGCAATAGTTTCGGGTTCGGATGGAGTTATAGTGACCCCTGGATTTCCTTCAATCATTTTAAAGTTCGGTGGAATATCTATTTCTGAACAATTATTATTATCACAACGGGAAAACAAATCACTAACAGGAACATTTGTAGAATCATTATCACTTTCTGATTCAGAATCTGTTGAGAGCACAACAACTTTATGTATATTTGTAAGTCTAACAATGTCACTGTAGCTAATCACTTGTCAGAATGATCCACAAACACATCAGAATCTGACAAATTATCATCAAATAGTTCAGTAATTATCTCATCTTTACTCAACATGTTACGTTTCCTGTGAGAAGCCATTTATAAAAAATATGGGTATTGTAAGCAAAAATTATAGAAAATAATACCTGTCCAGAATAAAATAAAATGCATATGACTTTTTTCGAACGCAACGTTTTAATAAATGGCACAGAAAGACACTCTGCACGAAACACGAGTTAACTCGTGACCCGTATGCAATGTGTTAAGGGTCTGCAGTCTTCTTAATAAAAATTTTGATTCAGGAATTACAAAAATAACTTACCTTGTTTGAAAATGCATTCCACGAACATTAGTTGAATTTTTACACTTTTCAAATTATAATTAAATTCCAACAGGTACTTACCTCTGAAATACTGAAAGCCTTTCCTTGCTGTCACCAAAAACATGTAACTCAAAATTTCAAAATGCTGCCCTTTATGTATTCGCATACTCCATATGTCATTTACCCACAATATTCTACTCTTTTACCTTCCATGTGACTTATGCACTTGCACTACTGGATTTCATATAAACTCTGCTTTCTTGTCATAAGTCAGATTTGTTTGAAAGTTGTAGTCATGATGAAAATTTGGTTGTGGGGAGGCAGGAGGAAAAGTATTTTAAAGATAGGCACTTGTTACATTCATTTGAATTCTAAAAATGTAAAATGCAAATCAGCTAGACTTGCCTATAAATGACTAAAAACCAAAATATCCACATTGTTGATGTGGGAACTAATGAGCCACAGCTACAGGGAAGGAAGATAAGTTATCTAGACTACAACAACAAAAAGCATAAGCAAAAAGAGTCAGAGTTTAGAAATGGAGTCCAATAAGAATGAGTGAAGTGGAGCAGCTTGACAGAAAAAAAAAAGGCACTGGACCTAAGGGACTTCCAGAAAGAAGGCATTCTTCTCAGCGGGGTACTTCACCCATGACATCCTTTTCGATAGTGGCACATGGGTTGGGTTTTTGAGCATTAATAGCATACAGCCGAACATGGGATATGGATGGTGGAATAAACATGCAAGACAAATTCTATGTCCTTCTCAACAATAGAGACATTGGGCGAAATCTCCAATACCACACAAAGACATGCACATGCACACAGAGGTGGAAAATGTATCTGCTGAGGCATCATTAACCACTAGATGGCATCCTTAGTGTACTACCAAAGAGCAACACCCTCTCATGACACTCCATTGCAGAGGGTGAAGTGGGTGTGTCCAGAACTAATACAAAGGTAATATATGATAAGATTCCCAAGATTATTTTTTTTGTTAGTGTTGTTGATATACAAACATACAAATGCATATCAAAACCCTATTATTAGCAAAAACCCTCAGATGTGTTTCTAAACCAATGGGTGGGGGACAAGATGGATCAGCTGCACAACCATTGCATTAATGTGGATGGAGCAAGATCCATGGAAAGGATATCTTCATAAAGTATAAACAACTAATGATGATTCCCTTGAAAATATTCTATTCTTGCCAAAGTAGAAATAAATGAAAAAGAACAGTGGTGACCATTTCTCACAGACCAAGTTTCAGGTAAGAGGGATCTATCTGGATATAGAGCACTTTGTACAACATTTACGTGGAGAACAGTTTCATTCAACGTGCTTGAATGCAACTGTGAAGCATCAGCAGGGTCAGGTGAAATGGGAATGCATCTCTGAAAAGTACATCTAGATCCTTGAGTACTGGTTAATGCGAACAATTCAAGATAACTTCAGTAGAGATGACCAGTGCACATTCCAGGATGTCTCTGCTCAATGCCACAGGGCTAAAAAGGTTAGTAATATATATGTGCTCTAAGCAGTAGACTTGAAATGAAGATGATATTTCACTCTACATGTATTGAAAAGATATCTTAGATTTTATATCATTTGTTTCTTTCAAGGGAGAGGATCACAATACTATGCTGGCCAGGTAACAACCTAGATCTCAACCCTATTAAAAACTGCTGGAAGGTAAAGAGTAACAAAGTGTGAGAGAAGAAATCAAAAGGATCCTTGGACCTGCAGGAAGGATTAATCCACATGTGGCATCATAAACTCACATCTGCTACATTCAATCCTTCATGCACTCTGTGCCAAGGCAATGTCAAGCACTTATCAAAGCCAGATGGGGTACAAATATTAAAACAAGAAATACTCTGTGACCACTTTTCATCAATTAAATCAGTGATTTTATTTTTATATCTATGTTTTTCTAGCTCAAGAGAACATTTTTGTAATTTTTGTATTTGTTGATCATCTGTTGTAATATTTTTGTCACAGTTGGTTTGTTAATAGAAATGCATTTATGTGTTTGGATGACTGAAATATGAGTCAGCTTGCACCACACAACGTACATAACTGTTTTACACTAGTTTTGACACTTTCACAATTCACAATCTCATAAAGAATTAAAGAAAACAAGAAAAGTATGAAAAAAACTGACTGATGCAATAATGTTTTCCACCATTGTATACGGTGGTCTTGCGAAAAATCTCAATAATGGGCACTTTAGGAGCCATGAGGGATTGGTTTAATGTTTTCTATTATCCCTGAGTTGATGTGGGTTGACGGATTAAGTATATTTTGTGAGAAAACACTTGCTACTGTTGAGAAGTGAATGAGCATAAATGGGTAAAGAATTAAGTAAGGCAGTTTGGCATAGTCTGCATTTCAGCCTGGATGATCTCTAAGAATCATCAAAAGTGTGAGGCCAGAGAGAGAGTCAATGGTGGATTTCATATGATGAGACATGATAAAGCTTAAAAACGTCTCCATCGAAGGAAGAATAAATGATCCAGATAAGTTGACAAGTTCATCCAGAGTGTAAAGGACGAGAAATCTCTCGAAAAAGAGGGGTCTCATGGCAATAATAAATGATTGCTGGAACCCCAAAATGGAGTTGTGCATGCCAAGTAACATCTGACTGCTCAAACTGGACACAAAAGAAACAGGAGAGAAGGAATGATCTCCCTCACGAGCCACCATATCACGGTAAGAAATGAGCAATCAAGGAACAAGGTCAAGGATGATCTGTGAAACCAAGTTTGGAAGGCATCCGATGCATAAAGTCAGATTTGCAATGACCACACGCAAGAAGAAGATGGAAATATGTTTCAAGAGATGGTATAATGAGCAAGAAGCCCATGGTTCAAATGGGGCCTGTTTAAGAGCATGTAGAACCACATTATGGTTCCAGTCAGGCAAGGAAAACAAATGAGGGGGGTAAATAAATGAGGAAAGACCAAAAAACCTGGAAACAATATGGGGAAAAAAATGAAGCCATAGCAAAAAAAGTTGAAATGCATTCAACAAGACTGTCAAATAGTTTGCTATGGTAAATCAAAAATCCTTGGCTGAACAATAAGGAAAATAAGGCTGAAGGTGGGAAACAAGAGGATGGTGTAGTGGGAATGGCAGTTTGAACAATGGCATAAAACATGTCACTATCATTGATAAACAGAAAGAGTAGAAAGGTAACACAAATGGGATAAAAGAAGAGCTGCAAGGTTGGACAAGCCTAAACAATGTGCAAGGAACTAAATGGGAAGGTTGAGCCTGAATGAGTTTAGAACTGAAGAGGACACCAAAGTGGACCAAGTACTTGGTTGGAATGAGGAATGACTTGGAAGGTTTGACCAGTCAAACCAGACAAGCTGCTACTTTGAGGAGAAGTGATATGTTCAAGAAAGACCTTCTGATAAGAAGTCAGGAAGAACTAGTTATCTTTGTAATAATGGAAATAAAGTCCAAGACTGTGGATGCAGCAAGCAAGACATAAGAAGCCAAAGAGGAGAACTTGAAACTAGTAAACCTGATTCCAGTGAATGAAACACAGAAAAATGGATGGAAAATGTATAAAAGTGTCTGAGATGTCAACCTTGGTCATACATAGTCTAGAGGAAAAGAACAAACAGAAAAGAAGAAAAAAACCATCTTGAACTGAGGGACCACTAAATAATGGTTGAGAGAAGAAAGGTCAGTGATAGGATGCAAGTCTCCAGTCTATTAGAGGACAAGATAAGTCAAGAATAAAATACTGGAGAGGGGCAAAGGACCCTCTTAATGGATCTATTGAATAAAAACATCTGATACCATGATGTGAAGATTCAGAAGACACTCAGGATCAGAAAGTGAAGGAAAAGGAGACAGTATGAACTTGAATGACCCACCAGTCAGCTGCAAATGTGGTCCAGAGGTCTGAAAACAGAAACAGGCATGCCTTTATGGAGCCTGAACTGACTGGGTGTAAAGGGAGGTAGTCACATGCTGCTATAAGGGTGGGGGATAGCAAGAAGTAGAGGGATGTGAAATGAGAAAAGAGAGAGAGGTGGAGAGATCATGAGGTTGATGATGAATGGGCAAGGATAGGAAAGGTGAGAAAGGGTGTCACGCAGTCGTAGCTCAAGACTTCCATGCATTAGAAACACCCTGAAAGACTTCAGGGCAAAGAAATAGTGCCAGATTGATGTTACAGAGGTAAAAATGGCAAAGACAAACAGCAGAAAGAAGTGTGTCACCAGAAGGTTCCAACAGAGGAAGCAATAAAGCAGGGACCAAGCATAAGATGAAACACTGGCTAAAGTATTGAAAAGTACCAGAAAAACTATCAGGATAATGATGTAGGACTTAATAGGGGAAAAGAAGAGAGGAGAAGTAACAAAGGAAATTTATAAGAAAAAGGCAAAGACAGGAATGTTGAGCACTAGAATTATTCGAGATAAGGGGTCATTCCCAGCAGGCAGGTAAAATGGACTCCAGGAATTGTGAATCCAAGAATGGAAAAGGAGAATGACCATAAGCCATGACAGAGGAATACTGGATTTGAGGAGGACCAGGTATTTGAAAGTGTGAACAAAGCTGACCCAGAAACAAGTCAGTATGTATACATCTGGAAAATGAGGAAAAACCAGATAATCCTCAGCATGAGAGACATTTAGAAAGAAAGGAGACAAATAAAAAGACATTGGCAAAAGAGAAAGTAAAGAATAAACCTGAAAAATCAAATCCACAAAGAGATTTGGAGAAGAAACATTGGCCTCTACAGGTAAAGAGGGGCCTAATTCAAGCCTGGGAGGTGGAAAGAGCCAATCAAAATTGTCATTCTTACGGTTGGGTTCAGAAAGAGAGGAATGCACCTCCGAAGTATAGACAGAGAGATGAGACAATGAAGACAATAACACACCCATGATACACTGAATAATGACAGTAATGTCTGCCACAGTCAATGAGCCTGCAGATCAGATGAAGTATGGTAAATTTTAGTTATATTACCAGAACCTCGAGGGGAGGTAGTAGTCACTGTCATTGGAGACTTGACTGTGATTACAGGAAGTCACCAGATTTTTTTTTCTATATGCACCAATTGAAAGGTAATGTATATTGAAATTAATTTGAAGGTAAATGAAATAAAATGAATGAATGTTAACATGGAATGAGGAAAGTACAAATCTCACTACACTGAAAAATGTTCAAACTTGGAGAATCACTTCTGTTCACAACAGTGCTGAAGCAAAAGAATGAAGTTAATTTTGAGTGCAAGTACTTATGGTGATTTACTGTGCATGAAGGATGTGTCACCTATTTTTGAAGATCTATTATTGCATGGTGATTATATCATACACTAGCTAGTTCACATTACAACACAGATTTTACGTGCGAGGTTGCTCAAGGCTAGTGGCATGCATAAAATCTCGAAGGCAGATGTGCAAGGAATAGCTATTGTGTGCAGAGAGGTAAGGATATCGTTTTGGAAGTACCAGATTAAAATTACAATGATATTTATGACTTGTTAAAAAATAAAACAATAACAACTAAAACATACGGTTGTTTCTTCAAAGTGAAGTTTTCTAATGCTGGTAGACTTGAGAAGCCCTGAAAAACAAAAGAAGAACTAATACATTTTTAATTCTAGAGCAAACATGCAATAGAAATTATGTTTCTGAAAATTAATATTCTGTTCATACTTTAATAAAATCAATTTTATATAATATGAATTAATTGTACTCATTCAGATTTGTTTAAAGAAAGACTTGAAGAATTGGAGAGTTAGATGAGCATACACTGTATCCTGTTGTGTGTGTCATAATCTGTCTCATTCTAATGTTTTAATGCTTTAAAGTAATGTACATTTTTAATGTAAATAAATATTTTTGAGTTTACTCTACTGTTAATTAAATTTCTGTAATCCTTCTGTTTTATGATACTTTACAGTATTTTTCAGTTGAATCTTTTGTACAGGTTATACTGACATATACTGTAAATGACTGGAATAAAACAATGAATCCTGTTATGGAAAGAAATTCCTGTTAAAATACATCTATTTTTTGTCTCACTAATGGCTCTTCTATTAATGAATATTTTAATATTAATAAGCCAAACACTGTTTCAAACAACTTCATAAATAGTAAACATTTGTAAATGTTATGGTTTTAAAATAAATTATCTCTTGGCGAGAAAAAAAGGAAGAGAGAAAAAAAAAAGACTACTAATTTTAAAATCTGTGCAAGTTATATCACAACACAGTGCCAGTTTTAACTAAAACTTTGCACAAACATACTGACATACATGATAGATCACTTACCATAATTCCAAAAATAGTGACTATTAATGTCAGAATCACACTGTTTCCTAAGCTAATTACTTTTAAAATAGATTACAAAAAAGTTTTATTTATTTATAAACATATTCAATAGTATACGAAGATTTGAGTATATTATGTTAAAATAGTGTTGGATAAGCAAATCAACAAGTCACATAGTAACCATAATTGCAGTGGAATGGAATGTATCAGAACTACATTTTGATATTGTTTGGCATTTCAAACATAGTGCAATACAACCAAAAATGTATTGATTTTGGGATTGATATAGTACAGCCTTTCAATGCCAAATGTTCATACCTATATGATAAACATATGTTGAGGTCAGGGATTTAGATTTTCCAAGAGGGGACATTCCTTGCACTTAATACCATTGGAAAACAAAGAAATATGGAACAACTTAGGGTACCAAGACCATCAAGAAATAGACCAGCAAAATTTCATATCCCAGCCATGGTTAGCAAAGTGTGGCATCTTGTAACAAGTGAGAAAAAGTTACAAAAGCCTTTAAAAACCACCTACTGATAACATAATTAGTTAACCTAACACATAACTCAGAAAACCTAGATACCATCTACTGAGACTATTTAAGCTCTAAGACAATTCCAGCTGAGTATTTAATGAGTATTTTACACTGATCTAAGTTACTAAAACATTTCTGAAGGTTTTGTGTAAAGTCCAGAAAAAACTTAAATTATAGTAAAACTTCTCAAAATCAGTTACCTCTTTAAATAACTATTTTTTAAAGTCCTGACAATAATCTTCATTATTTTATCTGAGGCATACCTTATAGCCAGGCACTATACCCTTTATTCTATTGCTAAAGTATGTATTATCTTCATAATAATAAGCTTCATAACCAGCTGAGAGTTAGAGAAATTTGTGCAACATATATACTCAGAAATGTTGAGTTGGAAATATTCTATGCAAAACGAAAGCAAATATTCTAGTATGAAAAGCTAAAGATACAAAACAATAGTTATATTTAATGAAGATAATTGATAAATGATATATTTTGAAAAAGTTAGAAACTATTTTATTTTTATTTTCACTGAATCATGTTTGCTACATTTGGTCTAATACTTAGTCTATATAGTATTATTTCAAAAATAAAGTTATGTAACTACCAATACCTTCAAATTAGTCACACTCCCTAGTCTCAAAACATGGCTGGTATTATTAAAGTTTCACTGTTATAAATAAGTGACAACTCTATTATAATATACCATTTTATAACTAGAATATGAACAGAACTTTATTCAGCTATATTCAGGTAGAATTTTTTGAAACACAGGTTTTCTTGCATTTAGTTAACAAATTTATAACAGAATGTAGTCAGTTTAACCTTACATTAACCTTTGCTTTAAGCAAATGGGCCACTTATAAGCTTCTTCTTGTCTGTTTGAACAGCTGTATTAAAACAGTTAGCATGTGGGACATTTCCAAAACTAGAAGTGGTACAGCTGCCTATGATGCATAATATAACCAAAGATTATTTTCCTCTTAAAAGTAAAAATGAGTATGGTTTTTTATGTTGGTAACTCAAGATTTTGATCAAAGAGTTTCTTTTATACACATTTTCTCTTATCATTACTTTTTGAAAGAATTTTAAATGCTGTCAACATATCATCACTTCACATCCAAGAGTAGCATGATTTCTTGTGTTAGGTTTACAGCCAGCCAGCAATTGCATATTTCCCACACTCATATTTTAAGCCATCAGGTACACAGTTAAAAACATTTTATTTAGGCCTATCTATGGCCTTCAAAATGTTGACGACTCTACATATTTCAACGTTACAACGTCATCCTCAGGAGTGAATTACAAGACAATTGCCAAAGTATTTATAGCTTATTAGTAGGTCATTGACCTGTATGTTATTTTTCATACATTCACGCTAAACCATTCAAAGGAGATCAATCCACATTCTTGCAGAAATATTTGCCAAACCTTCATCTCTATTTAATACTACATGATCTTTTTTTTGTTTTATTATTTCTAACAATTCATGAATATATTATTACCTATTACACTTTTAGGTTGAGCTAATATTAGTTTTCTCCCATAATATTGTGTTGTGTTTCCTGTACACGTTCTGCTATGGATGAATTTTCAGTTTTTTTATTTTTTACATATCCTTTATGCTCATTTAAGCGGTATTTTAAATTACGTTTTGTCTGACAAATGTAAATACTTCCACATTCACATTCTATTTTATATATTCCAGTTTTCAGTTAAATGTATTCCATTATTCGTAATACCTAAGATTTGATTCATCTTATTTATCAGTTTAAATAGAGGGTAGAATATCCCATGTCTATGATATTTTCAGGAAAGCTATTTTTCTTTAAATAATTCTAGATATTTTCAAGTTCTTTATGTAGATACTGATACATGCTGATGACCTTGTAAGTATGATGATTTAAGATTTTAACAAAATTTTTCTCAAATAAAAATTGGATAAAACTGGCAAACTTGAAATATAAAATAGTACATGATACACTTTATATTCAAATATTTTCCTTTATTATGCACTAATGTATACAGTAAGGCAAGTTGATGATCTTTTTGATGTTCTAATGTCAGTTTTATACTATCATCTAGACTACTTAGATAATCCCAAAACTGATTTACATGTTTAAAATCATTAAGTATGACAAAAGTATCATCAATGTACCTGCAATAATAAATAGTTTAAAACATTAAATACAGTCCTTCAAACACTGTTTCTCATGATAACACAAACAAGTTGATACTGTTACGACAGCGGAAGTCACGTGACACTAGTAACATGTCATGATATTCTCGAAGGTTCGTGAATGCTCGAGTGTTTGCTAGATGTGCGGTATTCCTGTATATAAGTGCACCAGACAATGAATCGAGATAGAATTGCAGATAGACAGAGACAGACAATTGAGTCAAGCGCGGTAGTAAGTAAGTGCATGAATCGTTTGTTCTGAATTATAGCGTGTGTTTAAGTTAATTTGATTGTGGAAATTAAGTGTATTGCAAAGTTGTTTTGAGAAAGAATAAACTAGTTTTACTTAAGAAAGGACTTTTATCGCTGAAGTTTTTCGGAAGGAATTTTTACGGGAAATTAACAAACAACCAGAGACGTAACAATACTAATCTTGAACCCATTGCTACATCATCAATTTGGTCACAAATGGTAAAGTTTAAAAGAAAATGTAATTTGGTTCTTAGTAGAGAAACTTTAAAATTAATTAAAATTTACTTTGGTAGCACTATTTAATTATTTATATTTTTTTAAACATGATAAGCAGCCAAATGTAAAGATTGTTCTAAAGGATTATTAGTATAGGGAGATTTTACACAAAACTTACACAATACATTCTTTTATAGTGTATTTATTGTGTGTGAACTGTTCCAAATATTAACAAAAAACAAAGAACACATCTAACTCATGATGTTAACATTTTCTTAAATCAAAAATAGATTTCCAATAATACTTACCTCCTCTCACACTATTACTCGATTGCCCATCTAAGCAGTGGTCTGATTTTTTTCACTTGCTCCAGTCTTTTATACCCCACTTAACTGCCCTTGGTGATATTTGCCTCGTAACACTCTCCACCTATGCCAATGCACCTTCTATCTTGGTATTGTATATAAACACCTCATTCAGATAATGTCATCACTTTTTGGCAACCAACTGAATCTACAGTCTCTAACACAGTCTTAGTGGAGAAGAAGGGGGCAAGAGTTTGAGAGGAGGTAAGTATTATTGGAAATACATTTTCGATTTAAAAAAATTTTAACTTCCAAAACATACATACCTCTTCTCACACTACAGCTAGAATCCTACATTGAGAAGGTGGAGAGGCCAGTTAGGGCATTATTCATACAGAAAGCATCTGCATAGATCATTGATTTGCCTATAGAAGATTGATACCACAGTAGGGGAACCGCACTATACCCAAAACAGGTAAGTTCTTCACCCAGAACATAATTTATGTACTGTGGGTGGAATTTTACATAATTTATCATCACTACTGGACAGGCCCCAACGGTAGCTGAGATTCTACTGCTAGGGGTTGGAAACCTTCTTCTCAACCTGAAAAATGTACGAAAGGCAACACCCCAGGCTTGGAATGATGGGATCTTGTATGCTTTACTAACCTAAGGAAACAGAACTCAGCCAGTCTGGAATTATAAACACTCATCCTCACTCCCTGATCTTGTGGGTAAGATAAATTCCACTTGGCACTGGAATTATAAGGAGGACATGAAAAAAATTGTACTAAATGAAGGACCCAGGATGGGACCACTCTGCATTTGGAATTACGAGCAGACAATGGACCCTCTTCCATGAACAATGTACTGAACCAATATTGATCAAAAAAGAAGGGCCATGCTCAACACAACCAGACAACCAAGCATCAAATCTGAACCGGTATTACAAGTAGGCTTCCACAAAGGCTGGTGCCTCTCCTACCAACATCTGGGAAAAAAAAACATCCAGGGACCTGGGTAGGAAGGCCCCCAACTTTGCCCTCTTCTCCAAGAGTGGAGGAATGGCATATTGAGAGGAGGTTAAACCCACTTCGATCAGAAGTGCCAACCATAACTCTTTTTTAACCTGGCTCTTTGGCAGAGGTTTTTACAACTTCCATAATTGCCCTGCATAAGACGGCTTTATTGACTACCACTCAATATTTGCGACAAACTATTCTTTGAGTCTTCAGTACTCACCAGATTCCTGAAGTCACTTTGGGTCCTTTGTTCTCTGTTTGTGAGCTTAGAAGGTTTATTTTTTGTTGCTGCTGACCTACAGACATTGATGGTCAAAGTGGTTTGTGCTGTTGTTCAAAGAATGCTTTATTAGACTATCTATGTCTTCAGACCGGTTCTTCTTATCCAAGACACTATCAGACAGGGAAGGTAATAAGTCCTTTTCACCGATTCATCTGATCACTATTTCTCACTCCTATGACTGATCAGATCTTATTATGTTCAGTGAGGGTTTTGAAGGTCTTATTGTCAGCACTAATGCTTTTAATGCTAGACAATGACTTTTTAAGGCAAGGAATCAACTGTAAATCACATCTAATCGGATTTGTCACGTATCTGTATCCTTAGTGGCATGGTTCAGTTGCCTGCTAGATGACATTGTGTGTACTGGTATGTCGACCTCCACCAATTCTTTTATGTCACATTATTTGCATGATCTGGCAGTATCTTCATCTGATTTTTCACTTATCCTCGGTAACTATCTTAACAACTTTTGCTAGATTAGATACAGTGGTGAGTATTTTCATTTCTATCTTTCAGGGTCCCTTACCTCATTTTCACAGGATCCCACTCTTTGGTGAGTGTTGCCCAGACTAGTGTGCTTTTATCAAATTAATTCCACACTAGCAACTACTAATTCATTATACATTATTTAGGTTGCAACAGGTTCTGTGGAAAAACTCTGATAGTTCTAAAACTAGGTTCCAAATCCCAAAGGATCTGCAGGAGATGAAAACCCTACAGGTTGAATAGTTAACAGTGGTGAAGATGTGAACTGAATGACTAATCCTGACTCACGGACCTGTAGTGCTCATGGATCCTTGGATAAGGAAGAAATTCTCGGAACCAAGCCCCCACAGACCCTGAAGGCATAGAATAATCACCGAACACCACTGGTAGTGATCTGACCAAGTAGTAGAACCATTGAATATGGATAGAATCTACTCTGGGTACCAAATGTACCGAGAGGCTGATGTAGGAGGTCAGAACCCTCAAATAGGGGCAAAACTATGACCCCCTGTAGGAGCCAATGAAATTCTAGATGCTAAAGACAACAGGGATGAACATAGAAGCTGGCAATAGAACCAATGTGCATGCTAACAAAGGTTCCAACTGGTCATCAATGAAGTTGGTGATCTTGAGTCTTCCAACAAAGTTTAATGTAAGGAAAACAAAACACTGGATTTTAAAATTGTCCAATGACTTACCCTATCCCACTAGGAGACATTGATTTAGTCAAGTTACCTACAAACTCTGCCTCAGAACCCCTAATTGTAAGGAACAGATGTATTATTTGAGAGTCGGAATATGCATCCACCTGGTAGTGGTAGGCTAAATCACAAAGTTCCAACCACCATATCAGATAAGGCAGAACTGTCCCTTCACAGAACTGAGAAGTAAACCTTCCTGCATGAACCACAATGTCTGTGGATGAAGAGAAAAGTAAATCTTTGCTCCCAGGCCTTTCAGCCATCAAGTAAGGTGCAGGCTCAAAAGCAACAGGGGAAAGATCCAAAACATTACACTTAATGAACCAACTGAAAAAAAATAAATCAAAGGCAGCTTATTCCAAATTGCCTTCCTTTTGTTTTTTATTTTATTTAAAGACTGTGTTGATTACCACAAATAAGATCACTGTCAGTCTCAATTGAGAATGACTCTTACTTTCTCCAGTTGTTGTTTGACACTAGATGTCAGAGGTGGGACATGAGAGACCTGATTTGCCTCCATGCTGGAAATAATAATCCAGGAATTTCTACTGCAAATTGGCTTGCTAATCTGATTTTTTTTTCTCTTAAAAATTACCTAAATCAACTAGGTAACACAGAGAATGCTCAAAGTATCTCTGAATGATCATATCATTGGGAAACCTGTTAGTGATGCTTTGTTGAGAAAAAGTGATGATATCATCTGAATGAGGTGCTTATATGTAGTACCAGGATAGAAGGCGCACTGACGTAGAGTGTCACGAGACAAATATCACCAAGGGCAATTAAGTGGGGTATAAAAGACTGGAGCAAGTGAAAAAAATCAGACCAATGCTTAGATGGGCAAAGGAAGAAACCCTGGCAGTCAAGTAATAGCTGTAGTGTGAGAGAAGATATGTATGTTTTGGAATATATGTATCAATATTTGAAACAATAGGTCTAACAGAGCAACCTCATTTGTTAAAATAACTGGATAACAATTTGATGATTTTATTCTAAAGTATTCATCCTGTTCAATAAATGATCTTTTTTTCAAAATTTTAACAAATACCCTCTACTTTTTGTAGGATTGCCTTAATTTCTTAAATTTCATAGTATCATCCAAAATGTTTTCAACCTTCAGATTTGATAATCATAATCACACTTTTTCCTTTAACAAATTTCATTATAACAATATTCTCATTGTTATTAAATTTCTCAGTTTCAAATTCTTCGTTACTGATATGAACATATTTAAGATCACAGTTACAAATGTTGAAGGCTCAAAGAGCAATACCACTCACTTGAGTTCTAATACTAAAGTTTTCTTTCTGAATGTAGTAGAAACAAGTAATAAATTATATCAACCCTTGATGGGTTCCACACCCACCTTCTATATTTAAACTTTATAACTTCAATGTAATTGCTAAATATACATGTTTATAGTCATTAAAAAAAAAAAAAGAGCTCATTTTACACTATAATCTAACAATGGTTATTTTGAAATTGGCACTGTTTCCATCATCGAGTAGACGTAGCTGCTTTATCCACAATAGCACTTACAGTTTTTCATAACTAAATGTTTGAAATTAGAAAAACAATTTGCATTTAGGTTTTACTTTTATATCTTATATATTATTTATGTTTTAAAATGCATAACTGAAAGGTTTAAACATTTAAAAAATTTTTCTCAATCATTTCACAAGTTCTCAAGGTTTACAATCTTGCATGAGTGTAAGATAAGTTTGCTGAAGGCTTGTGCGTCTCTTTCCTGAATATACTATAATACACCCTGACGGTATCATTGACTTGTGTTCAGATGAAAAATACACGGTAAAGGACAAGACCTGAAATTACAAATATAATCAAAAGAAGCTATTTTAAGATATTCTATGAAAAATCAAAAGGAATGTACATTTTTCTATTTCTTAATTTTAAACATTTTATTGCACTGTATGTTGATGATATCTACAACTTGTGATATGGTAGAGAAAATGAAAAATATAAACATTTACCTTAAAAGAAATTTGATATTTATTTAGGAGGTTCTAGAGGTTATGCAAATGAAATATGAAAACTCTAAGATGAAGAAAAGTATTTTTGTACTTAAAATGAAAATCACCTTGCACTTGTGCTATTAAGAGTTTCAGTGTAAATAACTACAATATACAGATGACATTTTTAAAAGAAACACTAAATTAATATAATGCCATTCTTTGTGTACAAGATACTTATAGTGTTTAACAAAATCTTACCAGTTTTTGTGAGGACATGTTACGAAATCTCAGAGCTACTGTACATATTGTTGCACATTGAAATTCCCATATGGCCCCCTGCAAATTGCAGGAATCCATGTTGACAGGGTTAATCTTGTGTACAGTATCAAAGAAAGGAAAGGATAGGCCATGATCATTCTGGATGACCTGAGATGAAATGGAGTGGTCTCAATTAGGCAACAAAATTGATTATTTCAGGTATTGCCAGATGTTAGTTAGTATTAGAAGGAAATGTTAACAGTTATGGCACTACAAGGTGGAGCAGCAAGTATTTTTCTGTGATACTATGCATACTCAAAGTAGTTTAGAGCCTTCCTGGTCAGCAAACACACTGAAAATGCACATCCTAAAATACTGTTCAAATATTCAACCAAATTACATAATTTTTCTCATGCAAAACCTAGATATCATGTAGGAAGTGTGTACCACATTTCATGCAAAAGGTACATTACAGAAGATAATAAGCTGGGGTGACAAAATACAGGGTGTTTATGAAGTTCAAATCTATTTCAGTGAAATAACGGGTTTTATTGATTGGTGTTGCAGAACCCCATGAAGATGAATGTGCAAGAATGTGTGATGGTGGTAACATTGCATATTTAAGGAAAGAAGTGCAAAGAAATTACAGAGAAGTTTGAAATAAAATTTCATAAGCCAGGTCCTACAGACAAGACAATATGCAAATTGTTGAATAAATTCAAAAGAACAGGATCTGTTAATGATGAACCAACATCTGGACATCCACATGTCTCAGAGCATGCAGTAAATGCAGTACAAAAGGCTATCACAGAAGAACCATGTATGTCAATTAATGACGCATTACCAAAACTAAGGACACCTAATTCAATGGTCTACAAAATTTTGACATCACGTTTACATGAGAAAAGTTATCACCTTCAGGTTTTACATGATTTACATGAAGAGGATTATCCACAGCAAAGTGCAGTATGCCGATCTCGTTGAACGCATTCAGAAGGAAAATTTAATGGACCACATTCTCTTTAGTGATTAAGCAACTTTCCATATGTGTGGAAAGGTTAATCTCCATAACTGTCGCATATGGGCTAATGAGAGATTGACTGATTTCTCCTATCAATGGGAAAGAGATACTCCTAAAGTTAATGTCTGGTTGGGTTTGACTAAATCTAACATTTATGGACCCTTTTACTTCGCTGAAGCTACAGTTACAGGGGCTATTTATCTGGACATGTAGCAGTTCCTAGAGCCCCAATTGGTTGGGGATGGGATATTGAACACTGTTGTCTTTCAGCAAGATGGTGCATCTTGTCACTATGCAAACACTGTTTGGGAGTACTTGAATGAATAATAATGGCTGGAGATGGCTTGAATGGGTAATG
>NW_013671019.1:0-5574 GCF_000517525.1 Limulus polyphemus | reverse complement strand
CTGTCCAAGGCATCTACGAACTGATCCATCAGCAACAACTTGAGGAGATAGGGTGGTGCAGTTTTATTTAAGAAAGGACTTGTATCGCTAAAGTTTCTTCGGAAAGAAATTATACGGAAATTTAATTAACGACCAGAGACGTAACAGTATTGTCGTGGAAAATGCATAAGAGATGCAGCATTAAATACAAAAGATATATAATTATACATTTCAATGCTCTATCGAAACGAGACTATGAAATTGACATTTCTTAGAACAATATTAGTTTTCCCATTACCAAGTCAGGCCTCGGGGCCCAAGGCGATCTCCTAACTCGCCTATAGCTAGATCTTGGTATGCACTCAAATCATCGAGGTAGTGCACTGTTGCTAGCAATAAAATAAATAAAATTTTGGGATGTGTTTTACAAGTATTTATAGACATATTAATTACAAACCAAAGGAAATTATTATATCTTTATACCAATCATTACTTTAGCCTCACTTGGAATTTTGTGTTCAATTTTGGTCTCCTTATTTAAGAAAGGATTTTGACTAATTGAAAAGAGTTCAGAGGAGCTAGCTCGTGACTGTAAGATTAATTCCATGAGTGGAAGACTTAAAGCAGTTTTATTTCTCCTAAAGGAAGCCTTTGGCCCCCTTTAAGGGTCACTTGTTTTAACCACTAGTACTACCATACAGTAGTGTGTTGTTTGTCAGTCATTCAGTAGACACTAAAATGACGTCACACAAGGGACGCTTAACGTTGCAATTTGTACAGTCGTGACGTCAGTTAAACGTGAATCACGAGAAAAATTATGCACATGAACTTCAAAAGCAAGACATAAAAATATTTATTACTCTTCATTTTGGTTTTATTTACTATTGAAACAGAACATATTCGGGGACCCTGGGGAAGTACGTCTAATAACTCTAATTAGCTTGTGTAATGAATTGTCTTGGTAGTAGTGGAGGTCAGCACATTAGAATATTTCTTGAGAAACATAAGATGGATTTAACATTTTACTTTTTTTCTCTAGGATGGGTGTTGCAGGAAAAGACAACTATGAAGACCCAAAAGACCATTTTTTTGTCTGTAATGTTGTGTTATGTGTTAATATAACGGTTTTAAATAATTAGTTTAATAAGAACGTTAAAAGCACTTATTATTAAAGAGTCCACTTAACAATTCTTATTGTTCCATTAGGCTCGCACAATTATCTGATTCTCCAGCATTGTTTGGGAGCTTTATCAGTTACTGTTTCCATGGGAACTTTATGCTTTACAATGGCGGACTTAGGTAGTGTTAGTATTGAAAGTGAATTGGCTACATTTAGTAGCAGCGATACTGAATCAGATGGGAAACTCAATGAATTAACCGATGAGCAACTCCAAGCACTCACGGAAGATATACTGTATGTAAAAAATATTAAAGAAAGTTTTAGGCATTTTAGTTACACTCAATACAATAAGCCTAACCTCTGGATGTGTTGTGTAAAAGTTACGTCCCGTGTAGTGTTTACATGAGATATTTAGTATAGTTATAAATTATTTCATGTAAATTATAAGTGCAAAAAGTCAAATACAGTGTGTATTAATCACATAGATAAGTATATACGTGTTTAAAACTTTAATGTAAGTTACAGGCTTTTACACAGCTCAGTATTTTAAAATATTAATCAAAAACAGCAAATTATGAACGTAAGTATGGGCAAGGTAACAAAACATTTGACTCTTTTGAAGTGAGTTCACAGATCTAAAGCTAAGTAACAAAATATTTTTTTTAATCTGTAACAGTAAAGTTACAAATACTTGTAATAGGAGAAATAGAACGTAGCATTTTTCAGAATAAGGTAAGTGTTATTGAAAGTAGTTAATTTATTGCATTTTATTTTAGTAAATAGGATTGAAGTTGAACATTTATTTTTTCAGGTACAGCTAAACCTAAATATACAGTGTAGGTTAATACTTGGATCATTTTGTGTAAATAACTAAATGTACTGTTTGTTCTTAGGTAAAAGGTTGTCACAATTTACATAAATTATAGTAATTTAAGATACTAATAATTTGTTGAAATGTTGATGATTTAGCTCATATATCAGGCTCAGTACTTCTTTTAAAATATGACATAGTTGTAGTGTAGGCTTATATATACAAATATTTGGGCTAATTGACAGCTTAGCTGATGGTATCAAGAATCATTATCTTTCTATATCAGAGCAAATGGTGTTTGGAGTCTTAAATCAGAATATTTTATAAAAAATACAAAATACTTTAGAGGTTTAGAGTAAGAAATATACATGTAACTCTTTTTGGGGTGCCTTCTTATGCTACATGCAGGAATAAATTAATTAGCATGGTCTGAGGTTTAAGTGAATGATTATCAGGGATATGCATAAAATAGTAGGTGGGCTGATTGGGCTTGAGAGATAGTTTTCAGGGTAATGTTGAATTGTATGCTAGAAATGGTTAGGTAATAGAGTATTTGGTGATTGATGCTGTAAAGAATGTCATTGAACTTTAAGTTAGTTTAAGTTTGCATAGTGATGAGTGAGTTTAGCAAATTAGGGTTAAATGAATTGATAGGATAACTATAGCCTAAGTGAAAGATTGAAAACAAATATGTAATCTAATAATATAAGTTAAATAACAGTTTTACAAATACAGTATATTCAAGAAAAACGTATTTGCTATCATTTCTAATCTTAGGGGTATTAGGAACTAAATTGTTAAGTTTCAGGAAATTTAAGATTTACTGGTAATTAGATTAGTTTTGGAGAACATTGGTAATAAAAATTATTTTGAAATGCCATGTTGTAAGTTGTTTAATGCTTGTATAATTTTTTAAAGAAATGGTTTATCTTCTGCATAAGAGACAAGTTATAGCCAGTAGAGACAAAAAAGGATAGTCAAGGGGTTGAATCTCTGTGGTATACAGTCAGTAAATGTGTCAAAAATTAAAGTTTCCCTTAATTATTGCACCACTATCTATCACTTCCTGTGGGCTCTTTTGGGACACTTGGTGATTGTTCACTCCAATGTTTCTCTGGTAGTTTTGTACATCACCAGGCGAGGGGCACTCAGTCGACAGACCTCTGTTTTCAAACCTAGGATCTTTTGTATTGGGCATACTGCTGTTCCATCACTTTGTTGGCATGCCATTATCTGGGTGTTCTGATTCTGATCATGGATCAGTTATCCTGTCCCGACAAGATTCTCTCTGTGGGATGTTCTTCAGATCTACCCAGTTTTTGGGTAATGTGTGTTCTGTGGGTGCTGCATATTTGGATGCTTTTGTCACTCTATTCTCCACACATCACTTCCACGATTTTGGTCTCCTGTTCCTCATCCTTTGGCACGAGCAGTTAATGCTTTCAGTTGAAGTTGGTCAGATTGATATGTATGTGAAGTCCCCCTAGTCATCTTCTCCCATGTGTCTGTTACGACAGTGGGGGGTCACGTGACGAGTATTCTAGAAGATTCGCTAGTGTGTTACAACAGCGGGGTCACGTGATGAATATTCTAGAAGATTCGTTAGTGTGTTGCGACAGTGTTGTGTCAACTGACGCTGGTAGCACGTGTTGAGAGTCTTAGAAGTTTCTAGAACAGGCAGTATTATTGTATATAAGTGAGCTAGACAGTGAGAGAGACAGACGGAGTCAAAGCAGTAGTGGAGACAGAGACAGAGGCAGAGACGAAGCAGGCAGAGAGAAAGAAAGACAGTGATTACGGTCAGTGGGAACTGAGGATAGCAGACACAGAGATCAGAACTATAGTTTGCGAGGATGGACAATTAAGTCCAAGCACGATAGAAAGTGAGTGAATTGTTGTGAACTATAGTGTGTGTAACTGTGAAAATTAAGTACATTACAAAGTTGTATTGAGGATAAATAAACAAGTTTTATAAAGAAAGGACTTGTATCTTGTAAGAATTAACAAGCAAACATACAGAGACGTAACAAATTGGTGTCAGAAGTGGGATGAAAAAAAATGGAAACGAGAGGCGGAAAATCAAACTACAGCTTAACAGACTTGATGGCAGCAAAAGAAACAAGAAGAATGACAAAATGAATGAGAAAAGAAACAAGAAGAGAGACAACAGTAGTTGCAAGAAAACCTGCAACAGTGGCAGCTCGAACAGCAAAATAAACAAGAGAGATTACAGCAGTTGTTGGAGGAAAAAGAAAAGTAACAAGGAGAAAGATTACAGCAGTGGCAAGAAAACCTACAACAATGGCAGCTGGAACAGCAAAATAAACAAGAGAGATTACAGCAGTTGTTGGAGGAAAAAGAAAAGAAACAAGAAGAGAGACTACAGCAGTGGTTGGAGAAGCAAGAAAAATAAACAAGAAGAGAGATTACAGCAGTGGCAACTGGAACAAGAAAGGAAACTGGAAGAAAGTCTCCAACAGTTGCAGGAAAGTCAGCAGCAACTACAGGAAAGTCAACAACAGTGGCAAGAAGTACAAATGAAAAACATTAGTAAAATTAAAAACGAATTAGATACGTTAAAGGACGATCTATTGTCTTTTACACAAGGAGGATACATTGACCATCGACTTAATCAGCCCCAGACAATGGCAAGCCCCTTACAGAGCCTGCAGCTAAACCCTAATGCAGACATATTCAGTCCCATTAGAAGTCACATCCCAGATATGAATGTTAGTAATAGGAGTGATCCAGCGCAAAGGAAGCCACAGGAATATGATGGGAAAGCACCGTGGGAAGCATACAGAGCACAGTTTGAGCTACTGGCAGAGATGAACGTATATCTGGCAACTAGCTTGAAGGGACAACCACTGGAAATACTTAGACAGTTGTCAGCAGACGACAGGCACAACTATAGAGCATTGGTGTTGGCTCTAGAACTCAGGTACGGAACCCAAAATCAGTCAGAAGTCTACAGGGCCAGGTTCAGGACGAGAGTCCGTGCTAAAGGGGAGAGCCTGCAAGAGCTGGCACAGGACTTAGAAAGCATGGCACACAAGGCCTACCCAACTGCACCACCCGATCTCCTCAAGTTGTTGCTGAGGGATCAATTCGTAGATGCTTTGGACAGTCCACAACTTAAGATACAAGTGAAGCAAGCACACACCCCTCTACCATGCAGGATGCAATGGCCAGAGCTCTCGAATTTGAATCCTACGTTAAGTCCAGCACAGAGGTACTGAGGTTGGTACAGTCATCTGGATTCAAGGCCAGAAAAGGTCAGCTTTCAGAGAAAATTGAGGAACTTTGCTGGCACTGTAAAAAACCTGGGCACAAGACAGCTCAATGCTGGAAACTTCAACACAGGGGAGATGATACAGCAGGAAAGGCTGCTACCCAGAAAGGCTGTTGGAACTGTGGGGAGCAAGGACATATGAGGAGCCAGTGTAAGAAAAATACCACCAATAAATAAGCTTCGGGAAACCATTAGTGGTTGCTGCTAAGGGACGCTCACCAACCTCCATCGTGAAAGTCCCAACAGCTAAGTGTAAAATGGCAAGCACACATAGTATCTACGCGACAGGAAAGCTGGATGGCCAAAGGTGCAACTTTGTCATAGATTCTGCATCTCAGCAAACCCTTGTGAACATCAAAGTCCTGGGTAACA
>NW_013671018.1:52319-70708 GCF_000517525.1 Limulus polyphemus | reverse complement strand
CCACTACTGTTGTCTCTCTTCTTGTTTCTTTTCTCATTCTTCTTGTTTCTTTCTTTTTCCTCCAACAAGTGCTGTAATTTATCTTCTTGTTTCTTTTCTTTCTTCTCCTACAACTGCTGTAATCTCTCTTATTGTTTATTTTGCTGTTCGAGCTGCCACTGTTGCAGGTTTTCTTGCAACTGCTGTTGTCTCTCTTCTTGTTTCTTTTCTTTTCCTCCAACACTGCTGTAATCTCTCTTCTTGTTTATTTTCTCGTTATTCTTGTTTCTTTTGCTGTTCTTGTATTGCTGCCATCAAATCTGCTAAGTTGTAGTTTGATTTGCCGCTTCTCGTTTTAATTTTTTTCCCGTCCCACTCTCTGCCACCAATTTGTTACGTCTCCGTTCGTTAGTTAATTTTCCGTAAATTCATTCCGACGAAACTTTAGCGACACAAGTCCTTTCTTAAATAAAACTGGTTTATTCTTTCTGAATATAACTTTGCGAGACACTTAATTTCAACAGTCGCGCTATAACAAACGTCTCACGTGCTCGACTTCAACAATACTCAATTCAATTACACACTCTCTGACTGCAGTTCAATTACTCAATACCTTTCCGTCGCTTCGTGGCCGGTCTTATATATACCAGACTACCCTATATCTAGTAATCTCCCGACAATTCACGAAGGTTCGAGAAGGACGTGGCGTGATACTAGTCACGTGACCTCGCTGACGCAACAATATGTTTGAGGGGTGGAATGAGAATGATGAGAATTCAAACTAATATTAAAGGTAATATGTTCTGGAAACCAAAGTACAGACTTTTCCCCTGTTAATTATATTTGTGAACTTGTGAAATGATTTGTCTGATTATGTGGTTTTTGCAATAAATTTTGGTCATTTTAACATTTTGTTGGATCGATATATGGATGTAAATAGTTATATTTAAGTTCGATTAAAAGTTTATTAGAAAATACTATTATTATTATTTAATTATTCTAATATTTGAGATTTGTGCTTACATGAGGGCAGCAATGATAATTTCGCGCAAAATTGAAAAGTTTCGATCACAAACGTCAGGAAATGGGCGTAGTACGTCTACATTGTGTCATTTCTTTCAGTTCTCAGGTAGTATTTTACTTAGCTGAAAGTGATGCATGATTTTAGGAAATAAAGCATTTAAAAATCATTTATTGTACTACACCAATAATAAAGAGAAGCGGAAGATCTGTAAGCTAATATGAAACCTAACCTAAGCAAAGTTCCCAATCCTAGTCCTAGTAGTAGTAGTAATAATGCTAGTACGATAGTAGAACTAGAAATATTAGTGGTATTAAAATTACATTAGGAATGTTGTGTTGTGTTAAACAGTAACCCTCACATATTATAAGTTAATACAAAAGCATGTCTCTGTTGTGCATGTTTTTCTTCTATTAGTATTACACTTAGGTATGGTCAAATGTGCAGTTCAATATAATTGGAGAAGCACAAGCAGCTATTAAGTTATGAAACTAAGATTAATTCTTTTATTCCTTTGAAACATCCTTCAATTTCAAACAGCTAGTGGTTTGAAATTTGTACTGTTAATACTGTGTTCTTATGTTTCTGAACATACTGTTGTTTATTTTGTAGTGATAAACACACACACACACACACATATATATATATATAATTAAGGCTATGTTTGAAGTTATCCAGGACTTCAAAGATAGTTATAAAAATTCGAAGTATTCAAGCAGTGTCAGATTTTTAAAAATATTTTTAATAGAAACTGTTTATCAATGTTTTAATACTAATCTTGCATGATTAAGTGTCATTTACATAGAAAATTTAATCTTTTTATTTGTTTAATGTCTAGCATTTACTAACTTAAGAAAAAAAAAGACACACACCACTACCAAAACGTTATACATACCAGGTCCTGTGCAGACCATTATGGTGAAGCAAGGGTATGTTTAATAGCTGCATTGCATCAAAAAAATGCTTACTGTACTGTTATTCTGTTCTGTTTTGCTATTTATTTATAATCATTTTATTATCATTTATTCATTTGCTGATGCCTTTATTCAAGATGTATGTTTAATTAATCAACAACATTGATGAAAAAATATGACTGGTAATAACACGCTCTTGTATCTTTTTGCTATAATTGAAGGTTCATATTTATTTTGTAACAAACTGTTAGTGTTGCTCTGTTCTGTAATGCTATTTATTATTTTGTTTATTGGGTATGTTTAATTAATGAACAGTTAAAAAGACTGACTGTAAACCTATTTGGAATGATGTCTGTTAAATAAAGATTTGTTTTGCTTAAAGTCAGTTGCAGTTTTCATGGCTACAATGCAAGTTTACTCTTTGTAGCTATACAAGTATTGCACATAGAATCAAATATGTGTATTTAAACAATGTGCATTTTTTACTTTTTTTACAATATAAAAACATGATATTGTTTGATATAATGTATTTTTAAATTACACATGAATATTTTATTTCATTTATATGGGAAATGAATGGGTTTCCAATCAAACATAAACTAGTAGTTATGGCGACATCATCAGTGCATTGTGCAAATTAGTACTATCAAAGGTTTGAACCTTCATTTGGTAATGTGATCTAAACCTTCAAAGGTCAAAATCTACCCTTTATTATAGCCCTAATATATGTTTGTTTTTCTTCCAGGATGAGAAGTATCAAGTTGAAAATATACTTAATGGTTATTCTGATGTCACCACCAGCAGATGGTTGACTGCTTCTTCAGATAAATCTGGGAGACTTGAGGCAGAGTTTCAGTTGGAAAAGGCTAGCCTTATCAGTTATCTTGATATTGGTAAGTCAGGATTAAATCAAAAGAAAATGATAGTTTCTTGGCTTGTATGTTAATTAACTAAACTTTTCAACTCAGTAAGTGCATTATTTCAGGTGGCAGCATTAAAAATCAGAGAAATAAAATTGAAAGTTTAGTCTAACAAGAAAATAATGTAAAAGGACAAAGTGTTTATTTTATTATATGGTGGGGTGATTCTAAAAAATTCTACAGAAATGTAAAAACAAAAGGTAAAGTAAATCCATTACAAATATGTTTAAAGTGATTAATGTTTTCTTTTATTGCAAAGTCAAAATATGAACTCAACTAAATAAAAAATTTAAGGATAATTCTAAGAACCCTTATGTAAGAATATTCAAGCGTATGAACTGACTTCCACAGGGCTTATTAGAATTGCAAAAATAATGGTGATTTATGTGTTATTTTACACTTGTAATCATTTAGTTTTTCTCTAGATTGAGTTTTATTGTAACATTTCTTTAAACAAGTGACATTAATTTATAGCTCATTCCATATTTATATATCAATGTAATTTAGTTTGTTGCTTCAGTTACTGAACTACATTCCATTGTTTGATTGAAAAATTAAGGTTACAAAGAATTTCTGATCATAAAAGTCAGTCTTCCAAAATATCCCATCTTACAATTAAAAATGTTTATGATACTAAGAGATGTTATCTTCCTTCAGAACATTTTAAATAAAAAAAATATTCTCTAACCAAATATTTTTGCTATTACTACAAAAAATTCCTTATAATGAACAAATGAGGCAAAAAGTGTACAGTTGAACAGAAATTTTAGTTATTTATTGAATTGACTGAGAGCCTGTATTTTTTAAGGAAACTTTGGATCTGCAACAGTTGAAGTTTTGGTTGGACGATCATCATGGCCCAGGAGAAAAGAGTACTTGACTTTTCTTCCAACTGTTGTATTTATGACCCCAACTGATTGTAGAAATGGAAAGAATAATATGACTGTTCGAATGTTCACAGAAGGTGGTTGATTTTAAACTCAAGCTTGTCTTTTGTTTCTTTTATAGCTATATACAGACAGTGTTGACCTAATCAAAAAGCAAGTAACATTTAGTAGATTTAAGTTTGAGTTTCTGATTACAGTTATGTCTGTTTATATGCCAATATATTTCAAGGTTTCTAATGAGGAAGAATTCTATTTTGCTATCTCTAAAATCTTAACAATTAAATTAACTTCAATAAATTTAAGCTAATTAAATGACTAAACATATCACAATGCTTTCTGTGTCAGCTAAATCATTCACATTTGGTTTTTAACTAGTAATCAAAATTTTCATTAAAAATTTCTATAGAGCACTTGGATAAAGTTGCCATCAAAGAGAAGTGGGACAGGATTAAAATTATTTGCTGCCAGCCATATAACAAAAATTTGCAGTTTGGTCTATCATTCTTGCGGCTGGGAAACAACGAGGATAACATCATAGATGCTGCATCAGAAAATCTACCAGATGCTGCATTGATGGATCAGGCAAAAACTTTAAGTACTGAAACAAGGTAAATGATTTAGTTTTTTTTGTTTGTTTGTTTGACTGATAAAATGTAGGCTAAACTAGTTAGAGCCAACAATCAACCATGTTGAATTCTAGCATTACTTTTTATACTCCTACTTCGAAGCAGAGCAGGGCATATTGAGTTGCTCCTGTCCGTTTGTCCTGATTTTGTGGGAAGATATCTCAAGATTGGATTGATGTATTTTGATGTACTACATACAAAAGTTCCTATCTGATGAAGTCTTAAAAATCATTGGTCAAAATCAAAAAGGTCACTGGTACATAGAACATCTTCCCCAATCTTTTGGACATGATATTTCAATAAAGGATGAATACGTATTGACCAAATATGTAAAACAGGTGCTACATACAAAGTTCTAGACCTGATCAACTTTTGAAGGTGATGGATCAAAAGTTAAAGTCAATCAAATTGGTTGAACCTAAACATACAATATAACATTAGCTAGGATATATGTGTTTCATAAACACAATTTGCACTTGTTTTATGTTGTGTTACACTTTACAACAATAACTTAAATGTAATACATAACTAACACTACTTTGTTTAGAGCTAATGTAAAGTTGCTTAATAACATAGGACCAAGCAAACAATTTACTATAAGTTATTAAAACTTTTCAATTGGCTATCTGCACTCATTGTAAAGTATCATTTTATTTTAGAAGTTGTTCTTCTAAACTTAGTATGAAATATATTAGTGTTTTTAAAAATTTTCAGTGCTGATTGAAGGATAGAAACCATTATTTAATGATGACAACTAACAACTTCAGAAAAATGTTTAATTACTCGTACCCAATGTTTCAGCTTATGTCTTTATCAAGAGTCTATGAACGTCACAGGTTACCAAATTGATTATTAAATGACAGGAACTGAAAATGAAATACAGCTACAACAATATAATGGAAAAGTGTATGTGATACGAGTGTAGTATTAAATAATTCTAAAATTACATTAGTTAAACTGTATAAATTACTTTAAAGTAAGAAATTTGAGAATACCTTGTTTTAAATTGTGCTTTTAAATGTGAAATCCAGAAATAAATCATTTTAAGCCTTATAACTTTTTTCATAAACACTAGCTACAGTTTTTTAGAAATAAATATACAGCAACCCTCAGCAAGTATAGTAACCTTTCAAAAGAAATAAATCCAGTTTTATAAATTAGTAAAACCTATGTATAAGTATGAAATATTGTTGTGATTGGCACCATATTAAAATGCATGAAATACATTCAACTCCTCTTGCAGTACTTAAGTTGTAGTAACTTTTTGCATGGAACAGTCATTTTACATGTCTTTACTGAGTAATTTCTAATATTTTATTTTATTCATCTTTAAAAAACATTTCTAGCTAATATTACATATTTCACATTAGACTTACTTTGCATTTCTTAATGTGATGTTGAAGAATTTCTGAAAACAAAACTGTCACATCCTAAATGACACATGCACATCTCAGTTTTCCCTTTATTAGTTTGTGAGAACACAATTTGATGGAATTCTTGAAATGTGACAGTCAGCTAGAAAGTTCCAGAACCTATTACCATTTTGTTTAGAAGTTTAGATTTAAATTTTTAAAGATAGCACACCATCCTGTAATATTAACACCTATGTTCATTCATATGACATGACTTTTGTGTACTATATGGACTTAACATAGTAAGTGTGTTTGTTTTTTAGATTGTTTCTTTAATGATATTTTTTTACCTTGATAGTTCCATCAGGACGTCTAAACCGGCTAGGGTTAGGAGTTTAACATCAGATAAAGGTGCTTCCCGGGCAGCAAAAATGTTGAGAGCGGCACATTTAGCAAACAGTTCTACTCGTAAGGCTATAAATATCAAGAAAGAATATAGTAGTCAGTTAAATCTCAGCGTAAGTAAATAGAGTAGCTAGAATATTTATATATATACACATAAAGTTTTATTTTAGATACAAATACAAAAATCTTTTTCTCAGCAAGTATAGTTGTATAATATTATAATGCTCTTAACTAAAATATCTACATGTTAAAATGAAACTTGTCTTTAACACCGACAAATAACAAACTAATTGGTTACATTACTTAGATGTTTAATAATATTCTATTTCACATAAACTGCATTCTGTTTAACATAAAACTGATCACATTGAACAATTATAAATTACTGAGTAACAATTTTAACATTCATATTTACTAAGTAACATAGTTTTATATTTCTTTTTGAACAATGAAATTCAAAGTTTTAGTTCCTCTTACTGATAGAATCATCAATTTTAAACTTGGTTAAACATATTTTCCCTTAATTTGAATTCCTATATATTGTGAGGGAATCTCATAGGAAGGTTCTGCCTCTGCAGTTTATCTTTCTGGCACACAAATGTTCACCATTGTGTTTTCCATGACTAACAACCTGTGAGAGGAAGAAGAGAATACTGCAGGTTGATGGAGACTTAGGTTACTGCAACACACCACATTGTCTTTTAATTCTTGTGAACAGATGACCTTTGGGTGGCTTCCTCAGGGGTAATTAGCATGTCTATTTGGCTAAGATCGATTAAGTGCCTCTGTAGGATGTGTTCAGTAGGTATTGTGGATGTTATATCTGGTACTGATGTTTAGGAATAGTGTCAATGAAACACTGGTTTGTTGCACTGTCACTTTGTAAGACTTCATGTTAGCTGACATTAGTGGGCACTGAATGTTTCTCTGTTTCAAGAAAATGAATAATCAGTAAATGACCATTGACAGAAGACTGTATGCACACAGTTACCATCTTTTACTATTCATGTACCTTATTTACTAATTTTACATTTATTATAAATATGTTTTTTAGATGTTCCCCTTTTTTCCTTCAAAAGGGATTAACAAGGGATTCACAGTTCTCTAAAGTTGGTAAATTAATTAAGATCTTGGGATTTACTGGTGGAAATATCATGACCACAGGACAGTGAACTTCTCTTCAAGTTGACATATCTATTGAGACAACCTCTTAGTACTTTGAATTTCACAAGGAGGGTTACTGTGAAAAAGGATCTCTTTAACATTCCTAAGTTTTATTGGCCTCTAATCTGTAGAACCGTTATTCAATTTTGCTTACTCAAACCACATCATCTCATGGGGATCTGCCTTTTTGATCTAGGGCAGAGTCCATTAAGGTCGATAGGCCTTCTAGTGACTAAAATATTAAAAAAATGGTTGGAAATCAAAACAGAAAAGCTCCCCGTCTAGACCTTAAAAAGTTTAATAGGAAATGACGATGCTGATACAGTGGAACTGTTGAGGTTTTTGTATATTACATCAAGACCTTGATTGACTTACCATCTTGTATGTATCTTCTTACAGAAGACATTTCTGAAACCTAGTGATGCTGTCATCATTCAGCAGTTTTCTTCATCCAGAACAGGTTGTGTGATGGTTGAGTTTATGAAGTAGTAGGATTGGTGGTTAATCAGTATGTTCCCTCCATGACCAAAACATATATTACACCTCTGGGTTCCATTTCTATCTCTTTTGATCATACCATCATGTGTTTTTTTACCAGTCATCTGGAGAGATAATTTATTGAAAACATTGATGATCTTATTGAGCAGTTGCCATCTCTTTTCATCATCTTGAAAGACTTAAGTAAACAGTCTTCTCTAGAGTGGAGGCAGTATTGATGTGAGGTGGTTTATCTGTGAGGTATTTGCACTTAAATAACAACTTTTCTGTTTAATACTGGAGACTATGTTTATTTTCATGCCCCAAGTCAGACTTTTACTGCCATTGATTTGTCCATGTCTTCAGCTTCTCTCCATCTTTCTTTTTCTTAGGAGATGGACAATGAGCCACGAGATAATTATCCCATCATTGTGAAAGAGACTAGTACAGTCAGTTACCAACTTGCATGCCACATTGTAAGTTAGTGAAAGAAAACTCATCTTCCTGCATCATTCTCTGTAGACATGATTGTATTGTCTTTAACATACCATATTTTAATGATTGTGTGAAAGTAGTAACTGATCATATTCCAGGCAACTGTTCTTACCACCCTTAAAACTTTGACTTTTATTCCATGGTGAACACCTGACTGACAGAGAGCATGACAGACTTGGAAATGAGCATGGGATATGTTCCACAGATATCCAATTACCAACAACATAGCCTGTCAAATGCTCATGCTCGGCAGATCAAATGTCAGAGGCAGAAGGAATAATGAATTCAATTTGTTTCCAGCATTTTGTACATGAGTAGTTCCACAGACAAAATTTGAAAGGTGAAAGGAAAATGTACATCTCATCCCTTTTAATCTTACAATCCCATATCTAAGAAGTGGTTGATCTAAAGGTATTGCTAACTCTCTTGGAGAGTGATTTGACAATCATTCTAGCACCTACACCTATTCCTTTGCTTACCTGGCCATCAAGACATGGGCCAAAAGATTCCCACTTTCTTTTTGGCTTGATTGTGTTAGTGACTATATCTAATCACTCATTCTTGTGGAATTGAAACTTACCCTACATTGATTTTGCAGTATCTGAGTTGGTCCAGATGATGTGTATTATGAAATTTTACACCATCTCCTTCCTGCCTCTCAGTCTTCTTCTGGTTCTTTTTAACTTGACTTGTCAGGAGGAAGAATATCTAGACTTATGGAGATGGGCTATTGTCATCCCTTTTTCTAAGCTTAGGAAGGATCCCAAGATTCCTTTTAATTATAGACATATTTCTTTGACAAGTTGTCTGTGTAGTTTTGGACTGAATGGTTAATGTTTATCTTGTTTGGTTACTATAATCAAATAACCTCTTTTCCAACACTCAGTGTGGTTTCTTCACACATTGAGTTATTGTGGAAAACCTAATTTGACTTGAAATGTCAATCAGGGAAACCATTCTCTTTGATCTTGAAAGGGCTTACAACACTACTTGGAGGTTCTGTATATTACAAGACCTTCATTCTTATGGTCATTTTCCCCATATTTATTTGTACTTTTTCAGAAAAGAGGTTTCTCCAAGTCCATATTAGATCAATACCATCCAGATCCTTCATACTGGAACTCAAGAGTACCTCAGGATTGTGTCTTAAGTATCACACTTGCTAGCATTAAAGTCAATGTTATCACTAACAACTTCTTCTTACGGTTGCAAACAGTTTGTATGTTGATGACTTTTAGAGTTTCAGTCAGTTCTAAATATGACATACATTTAGTAGCACCTCCAAATTATCCTCAAACTGTCTGAGTGAATCATTGCAGTTGGTTTCAAATTTTTGTTATCTAAAACTCTTTGCACACATTTTTATCACCAACAGGGATTGCGCTGTTCCTGAGCTCCATATGGGTGCTACACATATTCCATGGTGGCTGAAATAAAGTTCTTAGATCTTCTCTTTGACAGTAAGCTGACTTTCATTCCTCACATCAAGCAGCTTAAAGTCAGGTGTATAAGGACACTGAACACCCTCCCTGTTCTCTCTTTCTCTTCTTGTGCTTAAGATCTATCATGCCCTGATTTGACTTTTCGGGTCTGTGCCTTAGCCAAAGGCTCTTCATCGAAGATATTAGACCCCTGTGTATCATCATTATTTCAGCTCTGCATAGGGGCTGGCTACTCTTCTGCAATACAGGGTTTATACACAGAATCCTGTGAATATTCAGTTCACCCCCAACATTTGCAAATTTGTTTGCAACATGTTGCAAAGCTCTGGTCACTGTCATGACATCCCATCTGACAATGTGACTTCAAGTTTTTCCACATAGATTGTCTGCTATTCCAACCTTTGGCCTTTGAATCCAGACAAAGTTGACTCAGCTGGGTGTGACATTGCTGAATATGATGATCAGCCCCTCCTACTATAGCTTGTACTATTCCTACTTGTGATCTTTGAGTCAACTGAAGAAGTTGGATACTCTCAACAGAAATTAATGATTTCACTTTTGTGCACACCTCTCAAGCCAGCCTTAAATACCAGTATTAATGGATAGCTCAGAATCAGGTGACTTTGTGCTCTGTTATGATTTGCTGCATTTTTGTATTTGCTCATAGTATCCTCTCTGTAGATTTTGACAGCTTAGTTGTATATAATCTCATTTGCTCTGGATCATAAAGAAGCTAAGCAGTACACTATTATAAATTGTATTATCAATACTGTTTCACTCAGCTCTTTGAAGGCCCTGGAAAAACTTGTTGTCAGTTTTCTATCAATTTCTCTGAATTCCCGTAGGAATGAGGTTGTTGGCACTTCAGCCAAACTGATCTCCAATGTATCTAGTAAATATTTGGATTTCAAATCTGTAATCAAGGCAAGGCTTCATGCTAATTAGTAGGTGATTTTCGGAGAACAATGTTGGAACAAGTTTTTCCACATAAAACTTTTAATCATTAATTGCTCATCTAGTGTGTGCAGTAGTCTGAGGGAGGAAGTTGTCTTTGCAAGTCTTCCCATTGACCACAGTTTTATTGCACATCATTTTTTCTTGCAAGGGAATGACCAGTTTCTGTGCAAAAAAGGTAACAGTTTTCCACATATTACTTTGATGGCTTTGCTATGACAATCAGTAGCGGCACAATTTTAGATGTGTTTTAACTTGTGGTGACTCCTTGATATTGAGCAGTGTTTTCAGAAATGATGACACTGTCCACATCATCTATGTTTTTATAGGACATTGGTTTTTTTAACTTTCATTTAATTGTTAACCTTTTTTTAACATAAATAAATTTACTTTACTTATATTATTTTTATTGTATGTTCACAGGTAAAGCTTCTTTAAATGTATATTACCAAATGGTTCTTAGCTTTTTATAAGATCTTGGTCTTGCTGTACTCTTGAAAAACTTCAGAAAGCATCATACAAAGGAAGCTCAAGGAGAAAAGAAGACAGAAATTTCTTAGAAATCCATACTAGTTTACAAATGGTTTGTTTGAACAGGCAAAGAGTGTCACTCTGGATGTGGCCAAAGAGTAATCTTAGACATACTTACTCAGATCCACTCGGAGATGATTCCTTACCAGATGAAGGACTAGTACGACCAGCTCTTCCTGGGAAGATGTTTGACTTAGCAGAACCATGGCAGAGTGACGTGTAGGCTGTGATCAGGAAGGCTTATGCAAGGAGTGCACCTGGACTGAATGGCATAAACTATATTCTCTAAAAGAAGTGTTTAAGCATTTTGCATATTTATGAAATCTGCTAAAGGTGGCATGGGGAAAAGATGTATCTAGTTGTTGGTGTCAGACAGGTGGTATGCAAATCCTAAAGAAGGAAGATTCAAAGAAAATAACACAGTTCAGACAAATCTATGTGCTCAATGTGGAAGGGAAAATTTTCTTTTGTATTGTGGTGAGGAGATGCACAGATGTGGTGCTCGTCAACAGGTACATCAATACATCTGTTAAGAATGGTGGCATTCCTGAATGTGTTGAACATAATCCAATGATCTGGAACACTATACAGACAGTTCAGAGAGAGAAAGAGAGCCTGGCTTGACCTGCCAAATGCATACATGTCAGTTCTACATCAGCTGATCAAGTTTGTAATTTAATTCTTATGGACACCAGAGAAGATACAGTTATTTATCGTGTCATACTATGATCAGTTTCTCATATGCTTCACAACCAAATCTGAATGCACAAATTGGCAGGGGTTGGAAGTGGGGATATCAGTGGGCTACACAGTCTCTCCATTGCTGTTTATTATAGTGATGGAGATTATCATCAGGGCAGCTGATTCATATGGGATAGGGTATCAGAGTTGGTGAACACCAGGTGTTATCACTGATGAAAGCATTCATGGATGACATAACTGTTATCACAGGGGAAGAGATGTCAACAAGTGGCATCTTACAAAAGCTTGAGGTTATGGTTGGTTGGGCAAGAATGAAGTCTAAGCCAAAGAAAAGTAGAGGTCTGACTTATGCAATGATAGGAACAAGGAAACTCGCATCAACATTGCTGGTAAAATAATCCCACTGCAGGAAGTGAAGGAGGAACTTGTGAATAACTTGGGCATAGGTACTCATTACCACTGATCAACTAGTATAGAGGGGTAGAGTTACAGAAGGTGAAAGAGAGCTTCAGAGTCATAGACAACTGTGGGCTAGCAGGAAAGTTTAAACTGTGGGTCTACCAGTGTGAACTACTGCCAAAATTCCTCTGGCCACTACACACCTATGAGATTGCTCTCACTTGCATAGAAACAATAGAAATAAAGATCAATGCCTTCATTCAGGAAATGGCTTGGAGTTCCAAAAATTGACAAGTGTGATTTTGTATAGCCAGACAGCAAAGCCATAACTACCTATAAAATCTGTATTTAAGGAGTATAAGTGTGCTAAGATCAGGCTTTTTCTCACCCTAAGAGAGACTGGTAGCCAGATGATTCAAGACACATAGCCTGAGGTACACATGGGAAAAAATTGAATGTGGGGGGATACAGGTAGATGAAGCAGAAGGAAGGCTTTGCCACAAGAAACTTGTTGTTGCTGGTGGGGAGAAATTTAATGGTTCTCAAAGGCAGTGGATGGGAGAAAGAGAGGAATGGTGTTTGAGGAGGTCTGCTAAATAGAGGACTAAGAATATCCAGTCATTGCAGTCAACCAATCATAGCAGCTTTGACACAATGGGAGAGTGTTGAGGAGAGAAATATTACATATAATGACCTATGGAAATTGGAACCCCTGTGTATCAACTTCCTTCTAAGAGCAATATATGAATTTTTTCCAGCTCCAAGTAGCTTCTTGATGGGGCTGTGTGACAAGACTGTAAAATTGCACTAACCAAGATTACTTGGTGTGCAGCTAGGTTCTCAGGAAGATAGTAGATAAAAAGATGGCTAAAGGCGATATGCAATCAGGGATAACTTCAGATCCCATTAAATTGGTGAGATCTGGGAATCAAGCAGCAGAGAGAACAACCAGACCTGAGTAGTGTGAATTTCTATTTATGGGAAAAGAATGGAGTATGCATTCTGATTTGGACGAGGCCCTCATACTCCAAAAGAAGATGCTGCTAACCAGTCTATAACCATACATGGTTCTCTTGTCTGCCAGAGCTAGGACAGTGCTAACTGTTGAGCTAACAATCTCATGTGAGTATAGTATTAATGCAGTTCATAAATTGAAGTGAACAGAGCACACAGTGCCAGAACAAGGGTTGATGATGCAAGTTGTACCCTATCAAAGTCAATTATCTACTATGAATATGTTTAGAGACATAGGATTATGTGACAAGGCCAAATCAAAGGCCACTAAAGCTACACAGGAGTAGGTGGATAAAGCATCAATTTGGCTTTGGCAGAAATGAAATACTGCTTTCAGAGCAAATAACAACTTACTTGGTACACTGGAGCAATATTGAGACATCAATGTCCCAGATGTTTAGATGTAGGGGTCGAAATGTTGTGTGAGGACCCATGTGCTGACAGGGCATGTTATGTGTGCCCTTTAAGCCATGAAACTTTAATAATATCCATAATAGTTAAGGTTTTAAATGTTTTAAATTAAACATTGGCAAGAACTATAGTCTTTTGTGAAATTCTCATAAGTAAGCTTCAGATTGTTATTGTCCTTAATCATCTATATGTGTTAAAATGATGCACCATGTCTGTATATATATATATATATATATGTATGTATGTATGTGTGTGTAATTACTCTGTTCTTGAAGCTATAAATGTTTGATTATGGTTTGGCTTTACAATAGGAATTACTAAGATGTTTGCTCAAAACTTCTGAAAATAGGTAAAAAAATATGAAATATCAATACAATTCAGTTATACTTTGAATTTATTTGTGAGATAAATAGAGATGTGGGTTTTTGTAACTATTTTTCAAGAAAATTGTGAAAGCATAAAATGACAGAACTTTAAGCTTGTCTTCAAGGAAAAACAACATTTACAATTTAATATATTATTGTCATTTTTACAGCTGGAAGAAGAAGCACTCTTGCTCCTTACCAGTTTAGAATCCAGCAAGAAGTTATCATTTAAAGGTTTGAGAGAACATAATGTCATTTTGCTTGTTACTGTGATATGAACTGTATTACTCAACCCTTGCAGCTACTGTGCCCTTTCTTTTTGTCCTGAACTATGTCATGTTTATAGGGGCAAACATTAAAAATACCAAAAATATTTAGCTACTTTGTACTTTCTGTTTTCTACTTTGTCATTTTTTATAGAGGCAAAACTTTAAAAATACTAATGATATTTTGTAGAAAAACAATTAAAACCATGACAGTTCAGTTGATGTGTTTTAGAATAAAGTTCAAACATTTTGTGACAAAAAAGGGTTAAGAATAAGAAGTAATGATTTGTATTAAATGAAATGTTTTTCATTGTAATTCAAATTTCATGAGTAGAAGTAACCACAAAAACAGTAAAGACTTCTCTCTTGTCCAAGGTTCTTCAAATTTTCAACAATGGTGAATACATTCAGAAAACCAAGTTTGTAAAGAACCGATGGCTCTTGTTTTAATTATAATGTCTTAATTAATATGTAATGATTTTAAAAAAGGCTCATAAATCTAATAAGACATAATATATTAGTATTAGTTAAACTAAATATCCAAAGAGAAGTTAACGGAACACCTACTTATAACAGCTAAAGACAAATGCAAATTTAGAATTTAAATCTAGATACTTTGCAAATGCTTTTTGCTATTGTAGAAAATTTATATTTACCATAACTGTTTTGTATACTGTGGAAGGATTTCTTTAAACATAAGTCTGAAACTTTCAGAGTTATGTCATAAACTAGAAACCAAGAGAGGGCGTAGACTTACGTGTGAAGAGGAAAAGAAATTTATGGATATTGCTAAGGATTTTGGAAGAAGTAAAATAGATGGTAAGACAATATTCATCCAGCAGAAAGAGTAGTTAAATCTATTATGGAGTCCACGAGTGATCTGAAAAAGGCAATAAAAAAACTTCTTAATCTTACATTGTTTAAAGATAGCTTGTTCTTATGGGCTAAAATTTTGTAGTTTTGTTTACAAGAAAAAAATTATTTCCACTATAAGCCTAATCTTGATATTAAATGTAATCACCCAGTGGGATCCTCATTTTTTATAATTCCTTTTATAGATTAGTACATGCTAGAAGATAAATTATTTTAGATACTTTTTTTAATTGTTACTTTGGTAAGAATAAGTATTGTAGCATTAGCATCACATTTAGGATAATAGTTTATGTAAAAAAGTAACACTAATTTTTTTTTCTAGGTGAATTTCAAGTTATTTACAAAGAAAGTTTAAATAGGGATAAAGCTTCTAGTTCAAATTTAAGTATCTTGAGTCAGTATAAAATGCCTTCTGTCTCCAGAAACACTCTTTCGGTGGTGGATATAAATACATCTCCAAATAAAAAGTTACAGAAACATTCCTCTTCATCAGCTTCAGCAGTTACATCAAAAAGCTTGACACAGTCAGCAGGATTTAACAATTCAGTGTGTTTTTATAGTCATGAAAAATCTTCCGTCACTGATGATGATTATCATTACCATCTATCACCAGAAGTTCCTGACTTTGATCTTTGTTTTGATTATGAACTTAATGAATGTAATTCGTCATTGTCCAAGGAATCCTCTATTAAATCTGATGAAAGAAACAATTCTGTTGTTGTTGTTGATCCAAAGCACTGTTTGTCACCACCAGTTCCTGATTTTGATTTAAGTTTTGAATTAGAATCTGTCAAAGAGGAGTCTGATGATGATTTGACTTCATCAGAATATTCATTGCCTTCAAAGTCTATGAAACTGCACAATTACAAAAACAGAAAAAGACCAACTTTGCTGTGTACAAGGTAGGAGTATACCTAAATGTAGTGGATAGCTACTACTGAAATTATATAATGAATTTTATATATAGATTAATTGACCTTGCTTAACTTGCTAATTTTTTATCACGGAGACCAGTATTGCTGTTATTATTAAACAACAAAAGAGTTAGTTTAAAAATTCATCCTTCTAGTTTAGGCAGTACAAGATCAATTACTCATAAATACAGAGTTGTGCTGGTTCAAGTATGTTAGCTTGAACTTTGTATTAATTTTTTGTCATTAGAAATTTGCAGAGCAATTATTGGTAATTTTTGAATAATTCTTCTGATTAAGGTTAGGATACAGGTTTGACACAGATATATTAAAGAAATAAAGGCAATATTCAGTAGCGCACAATAAATGTTGAAAATGAGACTGTTTCCAGTCTCAAAACACAATAAAAAACTATTTTACTGTATAAATATAAAATAATGTACTATAAGACTGAACAGTCTCATACACTACATGTTTCGACACCTTACTGTGTCTATATACGGCTTAATTGACTCCATTTAACTTGCTAATTTTATAACATAGAGACTAACTCTACTGTTATTATTAAACAACAAAAGAGTTAGTTTAAAATTTTATCCTTCTAGTTTAGTTAGTGCAACATCGATTAGTCATAAATACATGCTTTCAAGTGACTCTTGATGATGACACAGTAAGATGTCGGGACACGTTCAGTGTATTAGACTGCTCCTAGTCTCACAGTATTTTGTCTTTATACAGTAAAATTATTAAGTAAAACATTTTTCATTGTATTTGTAGATGGGGAGCAGTCTCATTTTAAATATTTATTGTGTATTACTTTAGCTGTATTTCTTTGATATATCTGTGTGAAGTCTTCTGATGGTTACATGATACTAAACATGTGTGTGTGAGAAAATCAGCTGACATTGAGCAACAATGAAAGGAAACTGCCAGGTTACTTTGCTGTTATTTATAGTTGATGTAATGTAAATAAATGATCATGTGCAGTAATTTCAAAACTTCTAGAATATGGATCAGGATAAACTGTTAAAAGATGGATTATGAAATATATAACTTTTCTATAGGCAAGGAAAAGAAAGAAAATCAACATGTGTTAGTAGAAGAAATGAAGATGATACAACTTCACAAACAAAAAATTTTCTTGTAGTACAGTGTCCTCTGTGTGAAGGTAGGAATTAGTTATGATATGACTGTGTGGAGAAACTAGCTTTAATTACAAGTGTTATAGTATTAAATCATTCAGTTTTTGAAGCTACAATTTAGAAATCATCATCATATTTAGAACTAAGCAATTAATAGAATTTGTTAACTGATTAATCATTTGGCTCATTAATAGATTACGTTCAGTTAATCAATTATTCTAACATAACACTTGGATAGGTAGAATAGTCAAAAATAGTAGAAATCAGAAACCTTAATTTTGATTAGTTCATTATTTTTGTGCATCATGACACTAGTCGATTATGCTGAACAACTCTGAATTAATCAAAAATAATGAGAAATTATAATGACAGTATTTTGATTACTTAGCTAGTTGGAATAATTATAAAGTTCCATTAGTTAATTATTTTTGTGACATTACTTGATTTTGTAATTTATATTAATCTATTATTTTATGTAACACTAATTGATTGAATCAATGCTTATAGGTAATTATATATATAATACTTTTGCATTTGTCTGTCTATCTGAAAATTTTTAGATCAAACACTACAAATCTCGTATCATTAGAAAGGCCTTTGTATGAGGAGTCCAGATTGTATATTGGCTTTTCCATTCAGAATCACCTTACCTATTTTTTGCTTAATTAAACTTTTTAATGCAAGGAGCATGCTACATGATGGCACAATGTCATTGTCATCACGTGAGGACTGGCTTTGATTTCAACTTTTTTTTTATTTGCAAAGTATTTCACACAAACAACACTTAATCTGCATGTAATTTCCTAAAATAAAAATGAACATTACACCAAATACAATTGCTATGGGTTTTCTTGACTTACTTAGGTGTAAAATATGCATTCACAGTTTGTTCAAAACCATATGCTTATCACTTTGTGAACACGCATTCAGACGTTTCTGTATATTCAGCTAAGTATGCCTTCATTACAACTCAATGTATACTTTACTTTGCAATAATTAAGCTTTGGTTCATTTCATAGACTGCTATAAAAACATTTCAGCTACTTTTTTCTTTAGTATGAGTTTTATTCTTCTTTGTTTCAACTCTAAAAGCGTGTCATACACTGAACACTCAATACTGTTTCATATTCTGTGCACCA
>NW_013671018.1:49471-51510 GCF_000517525.1 Limulus polyphemus | reverse complement strand
GTAATTAATTTTGATAAAATGACGTTTCGGAACAACAAAGGCCAAATTCCGGTAAATGTTAAAAGAGAGGTTGAACTAATCAGGTGTCATCAAGCTGAAGCCAAAGTGACTGAAGAAGTTGATGATGGTGAAATGGAACTAAGTATAGATATTAAATCAGAGCAGGAGAAAGACCAAGATTTGAAGCCAATAATTGATTTTCTAAAAGCAAGTGTTTTGCACCCTGCTTGGGAGAAGGTGTCTAGGAGTTATTCCATTGTTGTATGACTAGTTCATCCAAGTTGTTGAGAATTATTACATTGTTGTACGACTATTTCATCCAAGTTGTTAAGAGTTATTCCATTGTTGTATGACTAGTTCATCCAAGTTGTTAAGAATTGTTCCATTGTTGTATGACTAGTTCATCCAAGTTGTTAAGAATTATTTCATTGTTGTATGACTAGTTCATCCAAGTTGTTAACAGTTATTCCATTGTTGTATGACTAGTTCATCCAAGTTGTTGAGAATTATTACATTGTTGTACGAATAGTTCATCCAAGTTGTTGAGATTCGATCTATTGCAGTATAAATAGTTCATCCCAGTTGACAAAGTAAGACATAATTTGTCCAAGTGAAAGTAAAAATATAACTATTATTTACTTATTAATCTATTTAATAAATTCTTACAGAAATGCAGTAGTGATTCACAATGAATTGCAAATAAATATCAAACCTTTGTTACTTTTAATGTGTATATACGATGAATATGAAATTCTGTGATTTAGGTTTTCCTATATCATATGGTCTTAATATTTGTCTTAACTATGAACATAATGATAATTCTGTGTAATTCAATATATAAAAAGAATTCCTAAACATTTTATATATAAACACATGCACACACACACAGATATATATTGTTACGTCTCCGTTTGTTAATTAACTTTCCGTAACTTCGCTCCGACGAAACTTTAACGACACAAATCTTTACTTAATAAAACTGGTTTATTCTTTCCGAATATAACCTTACCGATACACTCAACCTCAACAATCGCGCTAAACAAACGCTATAATAACGAACGTCAATAATACTTCTGACTGCAGTTCAATTACTCACTATCTACACAGACATTACCTTAATCCCGCGTCACGTTGTCCCCTCTTATATATACCAAACTACCCTATATCTAGCAAATACTAGAGCATTCGCCAAGATACGGGATAGTTCTAGAAACGTGGCGTCACTGTAGTCATGTGATCTCGATGACGCAACACTGCCCCTCCTTAATATTGTTCGTCCCGTAATTTTCTCGGTATAACCATTTGCCGGGTCGTCACTTTCCCATCTCTGGACAAGAATACGATCTTCAAGCTTCAATTGGTCCCACTGTGCCCAATAGTTCTTTGTCACAGGGCTTAAGGTTAACAACTTGGATGAACTAGTCATACAACAATGGAATAATTCTTAACAACTTGGATGAACTAGTCATACAACAGTGGAATAATTCTTAACAACTTGGATGAACTAGTCATACAACAATGAAATAATTCTGTCTCTTACTTTAACAAGATGTATAAAAAAACTGGGTTTAACCCTATACTCCCACAAAGTTGGATGAATTAATACTACCTCACTGGTTTTTGACTTCTAGTTTGAAGGGAAAGACATTTTAATACTATGGTGATGGTTTTTTAATTTCTAGTTTGACACGATGAATATTTTAATACAATTATGATGTTTTTTAATTTGTAGCTCTAGGTTGAATGTATTAATATGACTACCACAACCCACAAAACATTTGTAGTACTTTTTATGCCCTTTCCTTGAATCTTCCTCTCCTATCATTTTCATGCACTGCATTTAAGCCACACTTTCTTGCAAGTATTATGTGTTAGATTGATAAAACCTGATCTATTTCAAAAAATCTTATGCAGTCAGACAAACAAACTCACATAGATGTAACTGTCATAATATAAAAGACTGTTTTGTTTAGATATTAGTGATTAATTTATATATGTGAGTGAATATTTTATTATTTTTAAGTTTTATTATAATAAAA
>NW_013671018.1:47872-48487 GCF_000517525.1 Limulus polyphemus | reverse complement strand
GCTTAGGATTCTTCTATAGTAGGTGTCTGTGACTTGTTAGCAATAAATTCAGTGATTAATAAACAGCACACACATTACTTGTTTTCAAGTAATATATATATATATTTGGAACAAGTTAAACATATGTACAACAAAGTCTTCACAATATAGAGATTACAGGCATATCATAAACACTATTTATATATATATATATAGAGAGAGAGAGAGAGTTCTCTTCTTCTTGTCAGAAGTTCACTTAGGCCTATTCAACTGCTTTAGAACTTCAGTTGACAAGTCAAACTATCTTCTCTATATTACTATCATACTAGTATTCTGTGTGTGATTCACTTACAGTTGTGGCGCAAGTTACCATAATTCGTTCGGTCTTATTTCTTCTGAAGATCCTCTGTTCCTTTTGTAAAAGTGTACCCATGCTGATTCAATTACTTTAGATCCATGTTTTGACAGAATAAAATTATTCTTCTCATCTTTTTTTTTTTTTTTTATAGAGTTAGTTTCACTCTGACATATTAAAGGTTAGGCCTATGTGAATCGTTAGGCCTATCACATCTATGGTACTTAACTTTACACAGCTATATTCTCTTTCACTATTAACTGTCTGCTACTGCTTCGCGC
>NW_013671018.1:41499-46872 GCF_000517525.1 Limulus polyphemus | reverse complement strand
TTCTCGTTTCCATTTTTCTTCTCTTTTTTTTTTTCTGTCCCACTCTCTGACACCAATTTGTTACGTCTCCGTTTGTTAATTAACTTTCCGTAACTTCGCTCCGACGAAACTTTAACGACACAAGTCTTTACTTAATAAAACTGGTTTATTCTTTCCGAATATAACCTTACCGATACACTCAACCTCAACAATCGCGCTAAACAAACGCTATAACAACGAACGTCAATAATACTTCTGACTGCAGTTCAATTACTCACTATCTTCACAGACATCTCGCGTCACGTTGTCCCCTCTTATATATACCAAACTACCCTATATCTAGCAAATACTAGAGCATTCGCCAAGATACGGGATAGTTCTAGAAATGTGGCGTCACTGTAGTCATGTGATCTCGATGTCTCAACAATATATATTGTTCCCGTTGTTTGTTAATACCATCTTAAAACTTAAAAAAGTAAGTTATTTGTCTTCATACATAAAATAAATATTTTCTTTTCAACAGCAAGTTACAGATTGATTGAAAGGGCTGGTTTGGTATTTACGAAAATTATCTTTTGTTCAGCTCAGATTGAGTTAGAGGCGACATTGGCATTTTCAAATGATTGTATGATGATTTGTAGGAGAGAGAGGATTAAGGAAAGTTGATTATTAGCCAAGATGTACTTTAATTATTATGAAAACAAACAATTTTCATGAAGTACATTTAGTTATTGTAAAAACCAACACTTTTTCGAGATGAACTTTACTTTGAAAACAAACAACTGTCAAAGTGTGTTTTTAATTATTTTGAAAACAGTTATCAATGTCTACTTTTAGTTATTGTGAAAACAGACAATTATCATGAAAGAGAGGTTGATCATAATAAAAATATACCATTAGTGTTTTGGTAGTTTCTATATTAATGGAAATGACTATAAATGAATCTAGAAATGTGCTTAATGCCTGTTATGATTAAATATATGTCATTAAACCAGCAACAAGTTTTGTTTTAGGCATTGCATCTGAATTAATCTTCAGTTATTCATTACTCCAAAATTCGGAAAGTTTCATAACAACCTCATAAACTCACTAAAATACTTATTTTTTCAACAGAATATTTTCCACAGGCAGATGTTGAAAACCATGCAGCTGTTTGTATGGAAGAACCCAACAGACCAGACTTATCACCCCACTCCAGCTCTCCTGAGAGTTTTGTAGAATGTCCTGTTTGTAATGAGATTTATGACATCCAGAGTATTACTTCTCATGCCAATATGTGTGCTGACTTAGTAGCTTCATGAAATACCTCAAAACTTCAATCTGCATCATTAAACTGTAACTTGTGACACACCTCAGAAACTGCAGTCTGCATTTCTTAATTATAATTAAGATTGAGAACTTTGATTTGCATTTTGAACTTTAAATAATACAATATTAGAAAACTTCAATTTGCATTATTGAACTGTAAACAACACATCAGGAATCTTCAATTTACAGTGTTAAACTGTAGCATGTGATACATCTGGAAGTTTCAGTTTGCATTGTTGAACTGGAATTTGTGACATCTAGAAACATCAATTTGTAATTCTAAACTGTATCTTTTGACACATGTGAAAACTTCAGTCCACATAGATGAACTGTAAGCTCTGAAACATCAGTGTAGTGTTTAAAATCTGATAATTAAAATACAATATTTCATTTTTACATAATTAAATGAATCTATTGATTGTGCTCTATCTTGCTTTATACAAGATGAAAATCCAAGAACACAACTTCCTTCAGAAGTTCTAAAACAAATGTTAATCTTTACAAGAACACAAACTGCATTTCATTTTAATGAGGAATTTTACAATCAGATTGAGGGAATAAGTATGGGCAGTCCATTAGTACCTGTTCTAGCTAACATTTTTAGGAACATGCTTGATTATAAAGTTAAAAGTATGGTTAATCTAGGATTATGCTTTTTGTCAAATACGTTGATACATTTGCTGACTTTATTATTTTTAAATTCATTACATCTTGATATTAAGTTTACTCATAAGAATGAGGGTGAGTTATCTTTTCTTAATTTCATGGTTAGTAAGGTTAAGAATGCTTTCACAACAAAAGTATTTAGGAAGGAAACACATATTGACTGATCTTTACTTGAATTGATCGTCAGTTAATGAGTAGGTTTTATTTAAGCTAATGTCAAGGTTATGTTTGTGACATCACCAATGGGTGTATTTCATTGTCATGCCATATATCAGTGCAACGACTTGCTGGACTTTCATCTTAGTTTAATACTTTTTCTTTTCTTTTTTTTACATTTTAGTATTTCCAATGATTTCCTGATACTTCAAGCTGTAATACTGTGAATTTGAGTTAATTTTGTCCCATAAAATTGTGTTGTGTTGTTTGTAAGTTTTCTACTATGGCTGAATTTTCTGTTTTATTGTGTTTTAAATACCATTCCTGTAATCCATATTTTAAGATATTTTTTAGTTTGACCAAGATAAATACTATCACATTTAAATTGTATTTCACATATTAAAATTTTATCTTTTAATCTTATATTGTCCTGGGTATTCCCCAACATTTGTTTATTCTTATTCATAGGTTTGAAGGTAGGATAAACTTTTTGTTTTTTAAAAACATTAAATAACTGATCTGCTAATCCTGGAATATAAGGTAAATTTAAAGTTTCTTTTTTTTAGTTTTTCATAAACATATTTTTAACTAACATTGAACCATTAATATATTTATTACATAAATCTTCCTGAAAAGAACATATCTTAAACACTATAAATATAATTATAAAATAAAATGCAGAAATGTTTTGTATTTTTATATGTCATAATTCTTCATGTGGTGACATGAAAAGGTTTTTTCTTCAAACTGATCTTTCTAAATTACATCTATATCATTTTTGACAAGTACATCTAGAAAAGGTAGAGTATGATTTTCTTCAGCTTCATATGTAAATTCAATTGATGATTCTATATTAATTAAATAACTCTTTTTAACTTACTGCTGCCATCATTGCAACAAGCTTCATTTAACTGCAATAGTTTGAAGTCAGTGTTTTGGACTGCTAACACAAATTTGCTTCAAGACCCAGTAAGTATCTGCAATAATAATTCAAAAATGTCACCTTCATATGGCCAGTTTAGTTAAACTTCTTACACTGTTCAAAATGAACTATTACCTACTACTAAAACAACATCTAAGTGTTTTTTTTTCTAATTTTCAAGAGATAGAACTCACCATATCTATCTATGGGGTAGGGTTGTGAAATTTTACTTTTTTTGGATATATTTTGGTAGTGGTGGATCATTTAACCCAAAATAAGTCTGAGACTTTTTATTGAAAACTATTAACTTTTAAGTATAATAATAAAAGTCAGCCTTGGTTCGTTAACTTAATTTCAAACTATCTTGAAAATTGCTTATTCAATGCTAATTAAATTAATCCAGTCCACAGTTATCAGACCTTGGATGTATTTTGTTTTTACCAAAACAGTTGGCCACAACCACATCTTTTTTTAATTAATGAATTATTCATTTTCAATTGAATAAGTAGAGTTGGAGAATGATAGGTTTCTTTTTTGTGATTGTAAAACACTTAAATACACCAGTCAGATTTTGGATATCTCACTACTATAAAGACTTGGTTTGGTCTGAACTTTCATTGGTGGTAGTGTCCAGAGTCACTGATGAGGAGTGGAATTCTCCAAAACTAGTCTGGCTCACAGACTAAATTTCTCTGGGAAGAAGCTGTAATTGTAATGTATCACCAGGGAAATTGTGTAAGTTAGGATTCCTCATCTTCAATGAAAGAATAGACCATTCCAAGCTTTAACTTGTTGTTGTTGTTAAGAATTAATCACACTATCATACACATTTCAAAATGTGACGTAACTTAAAGAATAAAAATTTAGATTTACCGTATGTTATTGTTGAGTGGCTTTTAGAACGACTGAAATGCTCAACAATTACTTTTCGTGGTATAAGTAGCTCTGAGCTTTGGCTCTGAGTTAAACCAAGAGTGCAACACAATTAACCTTTTTGAAGACATGGAATAATTTAAATTGATAGATTAACTTAAACTTTTCCCGTCAGTGGGGACGGGTACTTTTACTTGTTACTGCATAGTTCATTAAAGTTGTCTCTTGGATGTTTGTGAGTATATACAGTCACAGTGAATGTGATCTCGTGTTACAGATGTGCTAGCAGTTAATCACGTGATACAGAATGAAGAGCCATATTTATCAAGTCGATACTATTGTTGCATCAGCGAAGTCACATGACTAGTGTCACGCCACGTTCCTAGAACTATCCTGTACCTTGGCGAATGCTCTAGCATTTACTAGATATAGGGTAGTCTGGTATATAAAAGAGGGTGACAACGTGACGGAATAATAATGTGTGTGTGTAGGTACTGAGTAATTGAACACTAGTCAGAGAGAGACGTATTGTTGAAGTCTAGCTTGTGATACGTGAATTATAGTTTGTTATAGCGCAACTGTTAAAGTTGAATGTATCGGTAAAGTTATATTCAGAAAGAATAAACCAGTTTTATTTAAGAAAGGACTTGTGTCACTAAAGTTTCGTCGGAACTAAGTTACGGAAAATTAATTAACAAACGGAGACGTAACAAATATGAACAATCATGTTTTCACTTTATTAGCTTCATGTTTTTTGTTGTTGTTATTTAGTATCACTAAAAATGTGAAAGACTGATGCGAAGCAATTATAAATAAATCTCCTTATTTAAAATGATTATATCTTAAAAGCTACTTGTACTAATGGAATAAAATTACTCCGGAGGCTCATTGAGAACCATAACATTTATTCAGGAAAGTTTAAACATGGTACAGGATGTTTCAAAATTATACTTCATACTTAACCCTTTAGTGGCTCCTATGTGACCCAATAATGAAAAATCTGTAAAAATTCAGAATTTTTATATGTTCCCAAAATGGGAACGTTGACATCTTCCCTAGTGTATTTGATATGTAATAATAAATATTCAACATTCTTGATTTTATTTTTTACTTACTGAATAAAATACTATAAATATGGCCAGAAATACCTAGAAACTACAAAATGAATATTTTTCTTTTGGTTATTGAACATAAACAAAATTTTGTAGCTATTATAGTTATGTAATTACATTTTTGATTCTTACAACTCAGTAAAACGTTGAGCAATTACTGTTATTGAATTAAGTAATAGAAATGTTATTGAAATTACTTAAAACTCTAAGACCTTTTTTTTTCTTTTATTCATTGAACAGAAAGAAAATTTTGCATTATACTGATGTAAATCTGTTTTTTGAATTTATAGGTAGGCAGGCCATTTACTTTGAATTTTATTTTTTGTTTGGAAGACATCACTGCATAAATGTGGCGTC
>NW_013671018.1:33783-40499 GCF_000517525.1 Limulus polyphemus | reverse complement strand
ACGGCTAGCGCAGATAGCCCTCGTGTAGTTTTGCACGAAATTCGAAACCAAGAAATAACAGAAACAAATGATCAAAAAATTAGTTTAAAACCTAAAGAGCAAGCAAAATGGCATTGGTCGTGGTCGGATAAACATTATACATTCTATATTTATATAAGATTGAAATTTTACATGTGTTACAACATTTTAATTGAATGTTCCCATAATGGGAACGTTAACATGTGAATGGTTAAATCGCTAATCTAGCGTTGTTCTTAATTCTCTTCTTTCAGCAGGCCCCCCAGTGGCACAGCGGTATGTCTGCGGACTTACAACGCTAGAATCCGAGTTTCGATACCCGTGGTGAGCAGAGCACAGACAGCCCATTGTGTAGCTTTGTGCTTAATTACAAACAAACAAACAATCTTTCAGCGGATTAATACTTCTCACTATGTACAGAATATTTCGAGAGTCAAAGAATTGTCTTAAACAGATGGTGCGTGTAGTAATTATAAGAACCCATGACTGAAATGAAAGAGGTATATCTCAACCACACTACATCTGCTATATCAAGTACTGACGAGGCCCTTCGCCCGGTAACAGAGCTCATCAAGTCGACTGGAATATGACAGACATAGTAATGGTCTAGACGCTAAATATTTCATCAATTGCATGAATATTAACTGTCATGATGTGAACCAGATTATTAAGCAAGTTTATTGTAACTATAGGAAAGGAATTAATAATACAACATTATTTACTTTATTTTAACACTGTTCAATCATTTATTTATTTATCTTCTTTGTTATTATTTTGTTTGAATTAGCTTTATTGCCCTTCATAAGAACTGGCGAACCAGCAAGCTAGTTTTAACTTAATTTAGAGCTAGGCTTGATAAGATGACGTAAGTATTGAACTTTTTTAAAACACCTGTATCATGTTCAAAGTTTCCTAAATAAAATTTAAGATTCTCAACGTGTCCTTCACAAAATTTAGTTTCCCTAGGCCTAGTTTTTATTTTAACGTAATGGTTTTATATAATTTTGAAATGTTAGGTTAACACCATAATCGCTACCTGAATTTCTAGCAACTCACTGATCCCACGAGTTTCTCAATTTATCACCAACAGTTTTCTATCACTCTACTGAGGTATTGCGAAGAGACAGATAAAAGTAAAAAAAATCAGATTTCGCTTATATCAATTTAATAATTCTAAAAATATATTGTTACGCCTCCAGTCGTTAGTTAATTTTCTGCAAATTCTTTCCGACTAAACTTTAGTGACACAAGTCCTTTCTTAAACAAAACTGGTTTATTCTTTCCGAATACAACTTTACGATACACTCAATTTCAACAGTCGCACTGTAACGAACGCTATAACTCACGTCTCACGTGGCCAACAATATATTATTAGATTTCGAAGTGAATGAAAACGAAACGTAAAAACTTGACCATTTTAGAAGGGATTTGAAAAACAATACATGTGAAGCATATTATGTAAAGTATGTATCGTACGTGTGTTGAATACAGAAACAACGTCATGAGCGCACTGAAAATATACCAAATACATCAACTTCTTTAAAACGTAAAATATTTTCGCTGTGCCTTACGTCGAAGGACCGAAAAAGTGGCAAAATATATACATTTATCTATCTGCTCTGATCATTCAAGAACAACGCAAGAAACCGTATGTGATAACTGCAGTAAATATTTAGCAGAAAATTTTGTAATGCAATATTTTATTGACTTCACCTGGTGTCACTGTGGTTTTTTTTCATCAAAGACATGTTATGTTTACCATTACTTTTTCTTCTATTTTTCAAACTGAAATGTCTAATATGTCTCTAAATTGCTCATTGTTAATCAACGATATGTTTCGTTTTATTTTATAACGAAATTTTGTGCTTAATATTGTTTTAATCCTTCTTTTTACTAATCGGTTCAATTGTGACTCATCTAATGCATTAACGTATATAAAATACCCTGTGCATTTAAGGTTAAATATAGTTAATAAGCATGAAGAAGATTAATTGTATTGCTAATTTCTCACTTGTTTTTAACAATTTAAAACTTAGATCCTAGTAATAGGACATAAATACTTAGAAGTACTTATGACTTAAACGACTGAACTGGAACCAATAAAAAACTGGGAGATATTATAGAATTAGTAATAAAATGTTTTTAAGTAGGTAATAATGAAGTGTTTTTTTAAACTAAGAAGCTTAAAATATTTAAAGTTACGAAAACCTACAAGTTCTTAATCACTTCTTTAAAACCTGGAAATGATGTCATCAATTCTCTATTTATTTAGAGTATAATGAAAGATCACATGTCGGTTAAATTGTTGATGCTTATTTACCAATTGTTAAATTGATAAATAACCATGATGAACAGCTTGTTCCCTATTGCTTTTATTCACATATTTAAATCCTTGTACTAAAAAAAATCACATTATTAACATCTACTGTTACTTTTGTATGTATGCGTACGCAGCATTTATTTGTGTATTTTCAGTGGGAGGGGGCGTGTTAATTCCTGCACGGACCATTACCAAAAGTAACCATGCTTTATACTTAAGTCTCTCATTTGCTAGGTGTTTTGCATAAGCGAACATCAGGTCAGAAGTGGCCTAGTAGTTATCATAACGGATTAGGAATTCGGAGGTTCGTGGTTCACGCCCCATTGCCATAAAAACGTCCTCTACACTTTGGGCCGTGAGTGCGTTATAGGACAGACGGTTCAATTCTACTATTAGAAAAGTACCTCAAGAAATGGCGACGGGTATTTTGACCAGCTAACCTTAACCCTAATCTATGATTTCAAAATTAGAGAAGGAAAAGAGTAAAATAGTCCTTATGTACCTTTGTGCAATAAAAGAAACAAAGATTATTTTTTCTTGAATTAGTATGTCGTGAGAAACAAGGACCCGTATTTTCTGGTTATCTCTTGACCTTCGTTGTGATATTTCATATAGGCTGGCATTTCCGTTTAAAGCCTTTCTACCGCAGCAAGTACATATAATGATTGCAAATGAACGTTAAACCCGAAGATAAAACGTACCAGGACCCATGGTCACCATTCATGCGAATTGAACGCTTATCTCTAGAAGTTGAGAAATCATAAGTAAACACGATATTTAACCTTCCGAGTTTCTCACCGACAAATAGTGCATCATATCAATGAAAATATTTAATTCCTGCTACACCATTTTCTCACAATGAAATATTATATATATTAATCAACTTAAATATATGTTCCGTTTCTAACTATAATTTGTCACAACTATATTATTGATTATTTGGGTAGTAATACGATTTTATCTGTTTAAGATCAGCCTGAAAAAAGAAGAAACCAGATCTAAATATCACAATTTCTATTTTAGTGACCAAATCCAGTCTCCGAGTTGTTCAAGTGAAAGTTTCGAGGTTTATCATGCTAGAACTCTGAATTCATTCCCCGTGGCGAACACAGTGCAAATGTACAAATAGCCCATTGTGTATGAAGCTATGCGTTAAAAGCAAACAATTACCAAATCCACTTCAGTTTTCATAGCTTACGATGTCTGGCCATAATCCACACGTCATAAAAAAATGTTCTTTCTTATTTAACTTTGTTGATCAATGAAAATGTAAATGCACGGGCGCAGGAACAGGAGTTAAAAGGTGCGATTGTCTCTCCTAACAAAAAAAAAAAAATAAGTGGACAGAGTATACCTGCCACCTCATAAAGAATAAGGAAGAGATTCTAAAAGAGTAATATCAAATCAGTATCTTCCCCACACCTCTACAGAACATTAAACCGTTTCCTACAAAGAACTTCCCCCACTCCCTGAGAAGGACTTTACTCTCTTCTGACATTCATTCTCATTTCATTTCCCTTCATACTAAGCCATCTCATAACAGCCTTACTTCATACCAGAAACAATGAGTGAAAAATGTTACATGTTACAAAGTACATGTGATTAAAATAGTTATATTCAGAAATAACAGTGGAACATATACGGAAAGAAAAATACATAAATGAAATAGTGTCATTTATTGGACCCAAGTAAAATCCTTTTAGTAGACAATACTTCGAGGAAACGTTTTTGTTAAACCTTATTAAACGTGTTTGAATGACTTACTTAACCAGGTTTTAACAAAGAGCGTTTGCTTGAAACGTGGCTCAAATTGTTCACGTTATATTTAAACGATTTTTGAGTATTACCAGGTCGTTACAGTTCATCTATTAATTAATATGTATTCTTTTTTTCTACATTTTTATTTTCTTTCAGTTAGTTTGGGGGCAAAGAGCCCCTTCACTTTTCTCTAGATGCACACTGGACTTGGATTCGTTAACTGGTCGTTTAGCATGTTCTCTGGCAAGTAATATAGCTGTTATTTTATTGTATCGACTTGAGATAATACAGCTGTCATTTCTGCCAAGGAGTGTAGTGTAAGCAACCTGGCTTTGTTATTGCATTTAGTACATAAATTTTGGTTCTCATTTGTTAAGCAGAGATTTTTGAGAGGCTTAAGAGCTTTTCATGTAAATTGAGATGGAAAATTTCAGACTTTTAGGTCTTGCTAGAGTTTGTGAGCATTAATTTAAAATCGATTTGCACAAGTGTGTGGTTTAACTCTTATTTACTTAATGGACTAGAGAAATAAACATTAACGTAGCATAACATAAAAGGAAAACAAGGTTTTTTTTTGTTCCATCTAAGCTGTCCTATACACTAAGTTAAACTAAACGAAGAAACTCAAACTCAGCCCTTATCATTCAAATACTTATCAAGCTTTCCCTTAAATTGTGTTAAATTAATCGCATCCACCATATCAAATAACAAACTGCTCCAAAATCCAAAAATCCTGTTAGAAAAATAGAACTGTGTTAGTCTTACCATTCTCACCATTAAATTTGACAAAAAAAGGATGCTGCATCAACACTATAAACTCCCTTAACAGTCTCAAACACCCCAATCAGACCCTTTAACTCTTCTTTTTGAGGTAAGAAGACCAAGACTGAACACAATACTCCAAATGTGACCTATATAACGACATTATACCCTCTTTAGACTCTAAAGATGAAACCTAAAATCATATTTGCCCTACCACTAGCAACAGCATATCGCTTGGATGACTTAAGAGACTGATCAACCAAAACACCGAGATTTTTTCTTCCTTAACACTTTTAAGGTTATTCTCTGTTGTATATACAAGACTGTTTAGTGTAAGAGTTATTACTTAGTTCATTTAGTGGTCTAATAATAATGATTACTTAGTTTTCATAACAAGTGTGTTAAAAGTTAATTATTTAAAAGTAATAATTATGACAACTTTTATTACGTAACTCGGTAAGAGTCGTGTGTTTTGTGTGTAATTCAACTGTTGTAGTATTGTTGACGTCATCTTTCTCGAAACCTCTAAGATTTTCTCACTATGTGAGTATTGTTGCATCATAGCGTCTCGTAGTTTGCAAAAATTTCGAGGCCTCAGTTGGAAAATATATAAATATAGGCGACCAAGTGAGTGCAAATAAAGTGAAGTTCAGATAGAAAAAAGTTAGTGTAAGAAAACTGAAAGTTAGCCGGTGTGTAAGTGATTAGCCTTAACGGGTGATTTCTATAGTGTGTTGCACACCTGTATCATAACAACAAAGTTAATAAAAATAATTTGTCTTGTCAATTTGGGTTATAAAGCAACTGAACCAGACTGTGTGGACTTCTGACGAAAAGGAGACATTTATTTAAAGCTCTAGATACAACTGCGGTAACCAACAAAAGTTAAGTGAAGTAAGCAAAAGTTAGGTCACTGAAAGTGAAGTTACACCGTGTGATTGCTAGCTAAGCCATAACAGACGATATTTTAAAGTGAGTTTCACAGTTAATAGAGATAAGAAAAAGAAGTTGTCTTGTCAAAGGGTGTTCTAAAGTAATTGTACCCGTCTGTGTGAACTTTGACTAAAAGGAGACAATTATTTAAAGTTCGAGATTCAACTGTGGTAACCCACGGGGTAACGTAAGTGAATTTATTGCAGATTGAATAATAAGAAACAGAGTAGATAAAAAGAATTCGACTTGTCAATTGGATACTAAATTGGTCAATTGGTTGTTCAATGTTACGTTCTTTATCTGAATGCAGTTCGTATGGCATACCAAACTGAAAAAAGAAATCACTAATAGCTGAAGCTACAGTTCTAGCTTCCTGATTTGGTATTGCATATGCCTCAGGCTACTTGATGAAATAATCCATCACCACACAAATATACCTGTTTCCAGCACGAACAAAGGACCAGCAATATTAATGGCTACTCTTTCCATTGGTGCACCAACTTGATATAACTTCGTTGGACCACGTCCATTATGCTTGGGTCCCCTTTTAGCACAACATGTACTGCAGGTCCTGCACCATTCTTCCACATCTTGCCTCATACCTATCCAGTAAGTTCTCTGCCATATGAGACTCAATGTCTTCTTAACTCCAAGATGTCCTGTTGAACTATCATGGGATTGACGCAGCACAACTTCCTGTAACTTTCTCGGTATAACTGTTTGCCAGGTCATCACTTTCCCATCTGCGGTTTCCCATCTCTGGACAAGACTACCATATTCAAGCCTCATCTGCTCCCATTGTGCCCAACGGTTCTTTGTCACAGGGCTTAAGCTAGACACCTTCTCCCAAGCAGAGTGCAAAACTCTTGCTTTTAGAAAATCAAATATTGGCTTCAAATCTTGGTCTTTATCCTGTAATGCTTTA
>NW_013671018.1:28648-32895 GCF_000517525.1 Limulus polyphemus | reverse complement strand
TTCTTCTTGTTTCTTTTCTCGTTCTTCTTGTTTCTTTTGCTGTTCTTGAATTGCTGCCATCTAATCTCCGCCTCCCCTCCACACTCGCATCGACTCTGTTGTTGGATGACATTGATTAATTTATTTCCTAATTCTGGTTTTCTTATATCTTACAATAGTTTTAAGTTTCATTTAAATGAACAGTGCATATTTTATTATAGGTTAGGCCAACCCTCTGTTAGTTCAAACGTTAAAATTTGCCTAAGTAACTTGCACACAGGGCGCTCGTAATCTGAGGGTCGCGGGTTCGAATCCCCGTCACACCAAACATGCCAACCTCCGCCATTGCCTAGTCACAAGCCCAGGTTGAGAAAGGAGGAGGGTTGGGCGTGGGGTTAGCAACTCCACCCCGTAAAAACCAACCAGCTACAAGTAAATGCAACAACAACTTCCGTTGGCGAGGTGTTGTTGCGGCCCTATGCTCCACTGGGAGTTTACAGGAATAAAATAAAAATAAAAAACTTGCACACGTGATGCCGGCTTTTAATGGGTTAACATGATTATTTCATTAACATAAAAATTGTACATGTGGAAGTGGTAGATCTCTCTTTCTTATAACTCTCTTTACAATTTTAAGATTACATAACATTTATTTTTCAAAAAGTTTCATGACCAAGAACGAATAACACAGCAGACTGATCAGTTCACTAGAACTGACATTACTGTCTTTCTCGCAACCCTGCTTCGTCTGCTTTTTTCATACGTCTGTCGTTTAGCCTAATTGTCATAATAACCTAGATGGTATCAAAAATTTTTAAATTTGATTACCTTAAGATAATATGTTGTTTATTTTGTGAAAGTTAATCATTTTAAAACGACTGCTTAATCCTTTTATTAAAAGTTAACTAATATTTATGATGTCGGTATAATTAAAATTATCATGTTTTACTTTCTTTGAAACAATAAATAAACGTTCATAAGATATTTTGTAAGCCGATATTAGGTTCAAGTATTAACAAAATCCGTCATGATTTCACCTTGACGTGGTGGACTGGGTAGAGATTATTACTTTCAACCACAATTAGTTTGTGGTTTATTCGGTGTACTTAACATGGTGATTTTTTTTTATTAATTTATCTTGAGATGATGTTTTGATCTCTCTCACGAGATTTTTTATAAGTTTTTGTGATGACTTTTGAAGTGTTGGACTGATGTTTCGGGACCCAATGGATTTGATGAGGGTTTCGAAATGTCTTTTCACAACCAACTAACCGTACAGAATTCTTGTCCATAAAAAATGGACACAGAAATATACGGCATAGTACTATTTTTGCGAATTACATATATATATAACATATTAAAAACAATATTAAAATACAATCTTTTAGTCAACTTTCTAGATATCTGATATCAATCACTTGATCAATTAATTATTTACAGACATATATTAAACTTAACCTTCATATACGTTCATTGTTTGAATAGAATTTAACGAACGTTTTATGTCTCGTAAAATTTCTTAATTAGATGTTAACATCTTTTATTTTTTTGTGTGAAATACTTAATGACTTGGAATCTAACTTTTGAGATTGTACACTTCACTTTTTCTACAAGTTGACTATATACATGCGGAACATATTTACCACGTTGTGCCTAGTACTAATTTAATCACCAATAGGGCAGATATTTTAAGTTGTATTGATAAATCTTAGGTATAAACAAAATTCAGGCGGATATTGATGTACATCTGCGCATTTTCACACAAAGTGACTTGAACTTAGATAATCACTTCTGGATTTTTGCTATAAAAGTCAAGTGTGAAACAGCACAGTTTACCTTACATTTCAACTAATACACCAGCGACGTTGGTGAGTGTCTTAAGTAATAGTGTATATATATATATATATATATATTCTAATTTTATGGTTACAAAGAAAAAATTAATGTTGAAAATACTATTTTTCCTTAACGTTATATATTTGTTTCATCAGTTAACTGTGAAAAATCTTTGTGATAGAAACTAACTTTTTATAGATCGTACGGAGTAAAAGAGAAACATATTCAGATACTTCTTTTTGATTTCGTAACTACTTCAATCTAGTAATACACTTATTTTATTACACTTTTGGTCAGGGTCACTTCCTCAGGTAGCATAGAGCACCGCATGCGTGTTCCAAATTTATCAGTAAAGCAGTGCTTTTTATGGATGACATTCGAGTGTAAATTGCTGTAGAAACCTATCAAAAATTGATAAACTTTCACTATTACTTACACGCAAGAGCAATCCTAGACACATCTGACAAATTCATAACGCATACACTATTATTTAAAAATATAAAGTATCCCAAGACAATTTTTTCAATGTGCCCATTTTAGTGCAGTTGTTGTATAGGGCACCATTACTGAAGTCTAGAATAATTTTAAAATTTTCGTTTCTTTTCTGACTAGATACATCATAAATAATAAGTATTAATATAATTAATATCATTCTTATTATTTCAGTGTTATCCATTACAAGCAACCGTACACGTGCCGAGTGACGGGAAAAGTTTAAGTCAATCTATCAAATTCAATTATTTCACGGACTTTAAAAGGTTAAGTGTGTTATAAAGCTCTGAGCTACTTACACCGCGAAAAGCAATTGTCATGCTAAGAGCCGCTCAACAATAACATACGGTAAATCCACATTGTTTTCTTTAAGTTACATCACATTTTGAAATGTGAATGATAGTGTGATTAGTTCCCAACAACTTAGTGTAGAATATTCAGCTTGCGAAATAAAATTTGGTGTCAACACTACTCATGCCTATACTCCTGTCATTTCAAAAGTGAATGTTGAGCTTTGCCTGCGTGCGCACCTTTTCAAACGCTCGAATAGACACCACGTTTCGCAATATTGATTTATATAAGATACCAAATATAATTCACCTGGAAGTAAATGTATAGCTATGGGGGGTTTAAAATATTTAACTCCCTACACATAAAACCTACAAGTCCTGAGATAGGTGGTTAGTAAATAAGTAGCTCCTTACACATGGGGCCATTTTAAAAATTGTGGCACAAGCATGTTTACCCCTAAGTCATAAGTTTAGAGTGAATGGCCCAGGGCCAACGCTTAGAAATATGGTTCTATTAATCTGAATTTTTCTTCTTCTTTATAAGATCTACCTAAGCCAGCCATCATGAATATTCTCTTCCTTTCTACCCTTATTGTGCTGTTAGCTGTGGCCAAGTCATGTGAGTTTTTTTCCATCTTTTTACTAATATGTCAAACGTGATTTGCATATTAATAGCGATCAATATCGAGATATTACTTATATACTTGTTGTTAACCAAATCAGTGTATTTCATAGGATATCTAGATTAAGGCACTAACTAATCAATAGACATTCTTTCTAGTAATACTTCCAAAAAAACGATTTTGTTCCTAGGACTGAAATATTAAATCATATATAATGAATATCAAAAAAGAGAGACGCTATTAGCTATATTTTTACCATCTATCTTATTTGATTTGCTTTGTCGTTTTTTATGTTTACACGTAGATTTTTTCTTTTTCTAAAACATGTCCACTTCACTTAGCTGTGTACCTCAACTTTTTTTTAGATTATCAGAGTATACTATTGTTATAGGGAATGAAAATGATCTCGATTATCCACGTAAAGTATTGTCGTTCCGTTTGTTAATTGATTTTCCTAGACCTATAAAGATGCCCTACTTGCACTGCGTTCTTTAAAAAATTTCCTCTGGATTATGTCCAAATAAATAGCCTTACTTTGTAAAAAAAAAGCCACTCTTCTATCTCCAAAAACGCTTAAAATCAAATTAACGTTTGGAGACTCTTTCCCCTCCCCAGTTTTGGAGAAGTTATCTAATTTTTTCGATAAGTAAAAGTTGACACAGTGTTATTAATCGCCCTCCAGTGGCACAGCGGCATGTCTGCGGACTTACAACTCTAGAATCCGGGTTTCGATACCCGTAGTGGGCAGAGCACAGATAGCTCATTGTGTAGCTTTGTGCTTAATTACAAACAAACTGTCTTATTGATCTTACACTTTTCTTTTTAAAATAGTACTAATTGTGACTTATTGCTTAATATTGTTGCGTCAGCGAGTCACGTGACTACTATGACGCAACGTTTCTAGAACTATCATGTACTTTGTCGAATGTTCAAGTTCTTACTAGAAATAGGGTACGCTGGTATATAAAAGAAGAGAATGTAATGCGTGTGTAGGTAATGAGTAATCGAGCTGCGGTCAGAGAGAGAC
>NW_013671018.1:19362-27648 GCF_000517525.1 Limulus polyphemus | reverse complement strand
TTTTACACCTAGCTGTTGAGACTTTCACGATGGGGTTTGGTGGGTATTCCTCAACACCAACCATTACTTGTCTCCCCGAGGCTGACTTATTGGTAGTATTCTTCTTACAATGGCTTCCTTCGTACTAAATCACCTATATTGCTGACACTCCTGTCTGGGATGTGACTTCTAACAGGACTGAAAATGTCTGCATTAGGGTTTAGCTGCGGGATCTGGAAGGGGCTTGCCGTTGTCTGGAGCTGATTAAGTCGATGGCTAATATATCCTCCTTGTGTAAAAGACAGGAAATCATCCTTTAAGATATTTAATTCACTTTGAAATCTACTAATGTTTTCCATTTGTACTTCTTGCCACTGTTGTTGACTTTCCTGTAACTGTTGGAGACTTTCTTCCTGTTTCCTTTCTTGTTCCAATTGCCACTGCTGTAATCTCTTATCTTGTTTATTTCTTTCTCCTCTAACCACTGCTGTAGTCTCTCTTGTTTATTTTGCTGTTCGAGCTGCCACTGTTGCAGGTTTACTTGCCACTGCTGTTGTCTCTCTTCTTGTTTCTTTTCTCGTTCTTCTTGTTTCTTTTCTTTTTCCTCCAACCACTGTTGTAATTTCTCTTCTTGTTTCTTTTCTCGTTTTTCTTGTTTCTTTTCTTTTTCCTCCAACAACTGCTGCAATCTCTCTTCTTGTTTCTTTTGCTGTTCTTGTAGTGCTTCCATCAAATCTGCTAAGCTGTGGTTTGATTTGCTACCCCTCGTTTCCATCTTCTTCTTCTTTTTTTTATTTTCCGTCCCACTCTCTGACACCAATTTGTTACGTCTCTGTGTTCGTTTGTTAATTTTCCGTAGAAATTCTTTCCGAAGAACTTCATCGATACAAGTCCTTTCTTAAATAAAACTAGTTTATTCTTTCTCAATTCAACTTAGCAGTACATTTAATTTCCACAGTCACTTTAACGTAAACACACACTATAATTCACAACGATTCACGTATTTTACTTATGCTTTGACTCGATTATCTGTCTCTATATCTCTCTGTATGCAATTCTGTTATCGCCGTCACTTTATTTGCCGGCTTATATTCAATAAAAGCGCGCATCTAGCAAACGCTAGGACGTTCGACAGGTTCCTCGATCTTTCTAGAACTCCAGCGCATGCTCCCAGCGTCGTGCAACTTCCGCTGTCGTAACAGTATGTTTGTAGAATCATTAAATTGTAATCATGTACTTTATGAGCTTCTTAGATTAATATTTCTTATCGTATCTTAATTGCAAACATAACATGAAAATATCGTAATTTTAAAGAAATTAATTTACTCTAAGGTAAAGGTACTAATATTACTGTTACATAGATATGTAACTTGTTTATCTGATTATTCTATTATTAAGATAATAAGTCAGTTTTCATGTTTACCTTTTTTTTGTAAATATAAAACTAAAATTTTTTTTTGTTATTTATTGTCTTTTATATCAGTTGGGGTTTTGTTTCATGTTTTTTGGACTCTTAGTGGATATGCATTTCAGCCTCTCGAACGTATTACTCGTGTAAAAATAGATTCCTTAATTAACCTAAAAAATTGGTCACCAAAATTCGATTATTACACGAGAATATACGATATTTCATTTCCTGGTATCTTAAGACTCATGAAATATCACTTTTATCTTTCTGTTGTTTCCTGTAAATATTTTATGTCTCGTTTAAATATGCTTCAAAACCTAATGAGGGATGATCACTAAACAGTATAATGAACAAGAGGTACCTACTTTACACAGTATAAAACGCGCAACAATATTGACTGTAAACACTTATTGTTAACCACGCTACCTACAAAACGACAACGGACAACAAACAAACCAAAACAGTAAATGTTGACATGGTGGATTATTTATCATGTCTTCAAATCAAACACTTCCAAATGGGCCCGGCATGGCCAGGTTGTTAGGGCTATCGACTCGCAATCTGAGGGTCGCGGGTTCGAATCCCCGTCCCACCAGCCGTGGGGGCGTTATAATGTGACGGTCAATCCCACTATTCGTTGGTAAAAGAGTAGCCCAAGAGTTGGCGGTGGGTGGTGATGACTAGCTGCCGTCCCTCTAGTCTTACACTGCTAAATTAGGGACGGCTAGCGCAGATAGCCCTAGTGTAGTATTGCGCGAAATTCAAAAACAACCAAAACTTCCAAATGACCTTTTCTGGCATAGTGCTGCCATGGAATGGCTGGCAAGGCAGTAAATAAAATTACGTCTGGCAAGATCTACTGCTTCGAGTGCACTCCAATTATGCAACATAGTTTTGCAGTAAAATTCCAGTAGAAGCAGATTCAAGACGAATAAGAATTTTAAAAAGTTTCCTTCTAGGTAAAGGTAGTGTTTTTGTGTAAATAATTCTTGTGTGCCATATTTTGTGCTGCAGGATTCTCTTTCGACCACATTGACACTTGTAACCAATTAGGTTAGAAGCTCTAACTCATCTTGATCATTTCAGTTAACTTAAAGCATGTTATTTTACACGTTCAGATAATTTCTAAAATACCATCGGCTTACAGTCGCACACTAGAAGTAGTACGAAGAAAGCTTAACAGCTTGCCACTATAAATTATACCAGTTGGGCTTGGCTTTTGTTTAACACAAAGCTACTGAATAGGCTATCTGTGATCTGCCTATCACAGGTATTGAAACCCCATTTTTAACATTGTAAGCCTGCAGAATTATCGCTGAGCAATTTCGGGACTGTAACACTTGAACAGAGCAAACAGTTTATTTCTGTTAAAACAAAAATAAGATGATTCACAAGGATTTAGGTACACAAAAATGACACAAGAGCTTTGTTCAAAAGATTTTCCTAAAACATATAGTTCAATGGAAATACCAACTGCTGAAGATTGTACTAGCGTTATTTGACATGTGACAAACGGAAGTATGCACCCCCAATAAATGAAAACAATGTCTTCAAAGTACAGGCAATTTATTATCATCCTATCAGAGATACAATATTTCAAAATTGCCACAGAGTTTGCTCAAGGACTCGATGGTGGTAACAGGTTATAGCTATAACGGTATAGTAAGCTTCTCGAGAGTCGAGAGAAACAGTATTTATGCTATACTTTTCACATGTATCTTCCATTAATTTCTTTGACACTGAATAGCTCTCATTTTTTCCCTTTGGAAAGCACGTAAAAAGGAGAAGGATAACATTGATCTTGACGCATTACAAAAAATCCACCTGCAATGAAAATTGGATCTTAGACCAAGGTCCATAACGTTGGTGGAAGTATGGAGATGAAGGCCTAAGCGTTCTTCCTTACGTCATTACCAATGCCCAACTTTTATAGGGTGTTTCATGGTTAGTGAGATATAAATTTACCACTTATTTCGAAATATCGATTATATTTCTGCTTTAGTAAATTTCTGTCGCAAACTGCTTTACAAGATCACTTAAAAAGAATGGGTACAAACCTATTGCAGTGTTCCATGTCTTATATTATTGTATTTATGCTCTCCACCCTCCAGCACCTGATTTTTAAATGTATAAAGGTCATTGATCACAGAGAGTTGCTGAAACTACAAAAAGAAAAAATCAAAAATCTGTTGTCATGTCTCAAAAGAACAACACAGTCCTCGGTCTTGCATGTATGCCTATAAATCTGTAAAACACATAATATAATCATTTATGATGTCAGGAAAACACCTAGGTTCAAGAAGTCTTGATACAAAATGATAAAGCCCCTATAACCCGAGCGCTTTCAAAAGGTGGACCTTTCTTTTTCAGGAGCAAAAGTTTACCCCTGAAGAAGAAAGGTCCACCTTCTGAAAACATAATCTAAGGTATACTTAAACTCTGGATTATTACACACAACTACTTTAATGTTAAAAAAATATTTGTAATTACTCTTTCCTATTGTTTAAGTACATTTGTCGGAAATATATATAAAAAATCTTAAACTACTGTACTGACAAACTTTTTAAAACCTAATTAGCTAAAAAAACTGATGTGGTACGATGAAACCGAAAACAAAAAAGTGAAAAACTTATACCACGAAAAATGGGTAAGTTTAAATAGGTGTGTTAATGTTCACAACGTTTCAGGCTGAGAAAGACGTCCCCGCTCGAAACGTTGTGAACATTAAAAACCTAGTTAACATTAGCCACTTTTTGTGGTATAAATTTCTCCATTTTAAAAAACATAATGTCTGGTTTAACAAAATGGAACTCTCGATATCTGTAATTACAATTCAAATCAGTCAAGAAATGGTGATATGAGCTAAAAGTTTGTACCTGAAAAAACAAACTATGAGCTGTTATGCCGCGGCTAAAAATATTATTCAAGTAACACAATGAATAGCTCGTTTTCATGATGTTTAAGCGCAAAGCTTCATTATGGGCTATCTGTTCTTTTCCCACCACGGGGATCCTACCTCACATTTTAGAGTTATAAGCTTTCAAACTTATCGCTGAGCCAACAGGAAGCATGAGTGGTGATCAACGATATAAAAACACTGCAGTTACAACATACTCGAAATTCATACATCAATAGTTTGTATTTTCTAATAAACCAAAAACAAACATGTTAGCTTTATACAAAGATTAAAATTAATATCGAATCACAATAATTTTCCATACATTTCAATAAATTTCAGTATCAAAACCGGAAGTTGGAGTTTTTAGTTTCTACGAACACATAGAAACGTGGATTATGCATACATGTTTTTATAACAAAAATGCACACAGAATAAAAGTATTATATTTATCTGAGCGTTTGTTCGATCACGACAGTGGTTAGCCGTAAATAAAGGCTAAGGAGGTAACTAAAACCACGTGTCATGGAAAACAGGTAAGCCAACCACATTCGAGCACGACAGTGGTTAGCCGTAAATAAAGGCTAAGGAGGTAACTAAAACCACGTGTCATGGAAAACAGGTAAGCCAACCACATTAATAAAAATCTCCCAACAGGAGGTGGCGAAAAGAATCCTCAAGGAAGGAATCGTCATGCCAAACTTTCAGTCAACCAATGTTTAAACTGCCAGAGGTTCAGGCACACGAGAAAAGTGTGCACCACTGCCTCTAGCTGTGTCGGACCACATTAGTTGACCGAGTGCCCCCAAAAACAAGACAATACAGCTTGCAGCATCTGCTAGAAAAACCATGCTGCATCCTACAAAGGTTGCCCAAAGTAGCAGAACTATGTAGAAACCAAGGATATGCCTTGCTGGTCAAGATAGTGCTACCGACAGGTAAGTTTGTACCACTAACAAACAAGGCGATATCTAATCCACAGGCTTTGCCAAACCCATCAAGACCTCAACCACGAAAATCATTTGCCAAGGCCGCCAATAAACCCTGCGCCAGGACCAACCCTCTACTAAGTCGACCATGGCTTCATGGAGCGCAGTGTTGTATATGTAGTCGATGGCATCAGCAGAGTACTTTCATAGGACATCGTTTTCAGGCTGCAGCTGATGCGAGAAATCTGCCGAGCCACAGCTTTCTACCTAGACATTAACAACTCGGATCCTAACTCACTAACTGGATGTGTAGACAGAAGACAAGAGGGAGTAACATTCAGGCAAGATAGTTTTCATCTTGCATATATAAGGGGACTTACACCTAAAAGAATACGAACTATTCAACACATACAACCACGTAGGAAAATATATTCATGATGTCAGAAAAACACGTAGGTTAAAGAAGTCTTAATATAAATGATAAAAACCCTATAACACGAGCGCTTTCGAAAGGTGGACCTTTCTTCTTCTTTAGGGGTAAACTGGGAATGAAAGAAGAAAGGTACCACCATTTAAAAGCGCTCGGGTTATAGTTTTATTGTCGTTTTATAGGTATAGATATAATAAGGATCAAAGAAACATTGCTAAAGGGAAAAAATAACTTCTATCTTCCGAGTTTTAACATAATCACGAAACCCAAAACTCAGAATATAAAAAAAGTATCTCAATTATTCAAAAAATAACAAAAAAATCACTTTCCTACATGTCAACTTTCCATGCAACAATGAACTCACTGTTTTTCAAATCCAAACCAGAGGTCACCCTACGAAAACATTACTACTGATATACATCTCACCCAATAAAATACTGGACACTGATTTCTTTCAGTTTATCATCAATAACAGATTAATAACAGGAGATCTTAACTTCAAGCACACAGATTTACAATGCAAAATGACAAATCGAAACGGTAAAATTATAAACAAATAATCCACAATAATGACCTCACTATCATTAACGATAACTGCCCATCCCTCCCATACACACTCACTATGATGTATCACAAGACATCCTAGACTTAGCCATCTCTACCAATAATATCTCTTCATCCATACATAACTTCAAATTTTAGACAACATTAGGAGAGACCACAAACCAATTACATTTGACTTATTTAATAAAAGGAACAACAACACAAAACCTACAGCCCAGAATTTTGACTTCACAATGAGAATTTTTATCTGCATTGGACGAACTAACTATAAAAAACTCTCCTAAAAAATAAATGTAATTACCCCAATATTGGAAATCAACTCCAGAAATCCATGAGCATACCCCAAAAAAGAAGCCTATGCCGTACCTTCACATCTACAAGAGATGTACATAGTAAAACCCTTATATATATCAAGAAAACAACATCATATGGAGACTGATCAAACAACAATTGGCCACTAAATGGGATACTTTTTGCATCTCAGTCGACAACAGCAAGCAAACCCCGGATCTCCTTTGGAAAAAATTGAACACAGTGTTTTAGGATTCAAACCAACATATATCTCACAGCATAATATTCAACTCCAAAACAGCAACTACAGATCAAGAAAAAGCTGAACTATTCACGGATTACCTATCCTTAATGCTCACGGCTCCAGCCTAAACACATTTGATGCTCGCACACACAATACAATTAACATAAGCATTTCAGTCACGATAGCTAGTAAAACTTGAACCTCTCAGAAACCACTCATGCAACCCTGACTATTACTTCACAAGACCTTTAACCAAAACAACATTAGAGACCTAATAAAACATGGCACCAGGTGAGGACAGTATTACCAATGCAACCATCAAAAACTTAACACCTACATATATCAGTCACATAACCCGCTTTTTTTTTACCCTTTCATTAATGTCAGGTTACTGCCCATCTATATGGAAACACACAGTATTTATAGTAATTACAAAAAAACAAAGTTTACATCATCCTGAAAACTACAGACCAATAAGCTAACTCAACTGTATTGGAGAATTAGTGGAAAAAAATAGTAGCTAGAACATTATTACTTTACCTGGAAATAAATAACAAGCTCACAAACATACAAAAAATCACACATAAGAATGGGCAAACTGCAGACCACTTACTCCAATTAACTGAATCTATTAGGTCGTCAAGAAATTAATGTTGCTATTTTTTAGATGAAAAAACCCGAACAACTTATATATTAAAACGAAACATTTATTAAATAAAATAGTCTCCATTCTTATCAATGATGCTTTTCCATCTTACAATCAAGTTGTTAACGCCCTGATAAAAGAAATCACTTGGCTTTGAAGCAAAAAACATGTCGATGTCCTCTTTAACACCTTCGACATTTGCATACGTTTTCCTATTAAGATGGTGTTGCAGTAAACGAAAAAGATGGTTATCTGATGGTGCCATATGTGGGTGGGGGAGAACTTTCCAACTTCATAATCTTGTGTTGCGTCAAACGTGTCACGTGTGGATGTGCATTGTCATGGAGAAGAAGAAGAACACCTTTCCGATTGACGAGTGAAGGGCGTTCCTGATGAAGGGCTTGATTTAAACATTCCGGTTGCTGACTATAGATCTCTACATTGACAGTTCGCTGTGGAATGAGAAGTTTGAAATAAATTACTCTTTTGATGTCCCATCAAATGCAAAGCATCACTTTCTGCGGATGGAGTCCAGGTTTTGGCATTTAATATTCGCATACAGAATTCATTTTTCTTCATCGGTGACAATTCTGTCCAAAAATGGTTCATGTGCATTACGCACTAGAAGAGATGAAACAACATTCACACGTTCGAAATGATAATCATCGGAGAATTTGTGAGATACCCAAACACCTTCTTTATCGAGTTTTCACATATTCCTTAGATGTTTACGTATTGTTTCATGAGAGACATGCAATTTAGGGCCATTTCACGAGTTTGTTACCTTGGGTTAAACTCAACAAGGGTTTTCAGAGCAACAATATCAATTCCAACATTTCGGCCCACGCCATCACAGTTTTTAAAGCTAAAGTCACCTGAACGAAATTTGCTGAACTATT
>NW_013671018.1:14064-19266 GCF_000517525.1 Limulus polyphemus | reverse complement strand
GTTGACACTTACGAACGTTCAAAACATTTCCATAAACTTCTTTGATATTCTTTGTGGCTATAGAGGCGTTGTTTCCCTTCTTGTATTCAAACAGCATTACATGCCGAATGTACAACAGTTCCAGTTAGGTAAGTATTTAAAAACCCGAGATAAATAAGGTTAGCACTTTAGTAAAAGTAAAACACTTATGCTTGCTTTTCATTCAAAGCGTACCAAAATAATAACCTGTAAGAGCGTCAACCTTATTGTAAAGTCAACCCTTTTCAGGGCTACCTAAATTTAAATTATTTCCAATAAATGTGTTTCAGCACCCATGCAGACAAGATCCCGAGGATCTGCCATGACCTTGCCAACACATTTGGAAATTCTGGAAAAAGCCGAGGAAACTGTTCCAATAGCAAACCAGAATCTCTGACTGCCTCTTTGGACTCTGATACTTCTTCCTCAAGCTCGCCAACACCTACCAACTTCCCCAGCAAGAACACCATGTCAGCCCAAGCATCAAAAAGCCCTCCACAGAAGAATAGACAAAGAAGTCGCCAAACCAGTCTGTGAGCCATATGGAGCCAAGTATAGCCACCAAGTCACCATACCACCCCCAGCCGTATTCTAGGGGAAATTCCTGGAATGTTCCACAAACCAGATATCTCTAGAGAACTAAACACTCTTTCTGAAAATTGCCTTCAGCCACATACAATGACTACCAAAGAGCAACATTTTTATGAAATGTACTCACCGCACTCAAGTATACTTTACATTGCTCAATACCTGGCCACAACGAGAGATTCCTGAAGAATTTTCGGCCCAAGGACTTAAAATCGCCAAGACTGAGCAGATCAAGTCTGCCAGGACCGGACTCATCATCCTTATAGTCCGAATTTCACTCCTGACCTCAAAATGGTCAAACCCTCGTTCATGAAGGAGAATCCCTGTGGTACACCCATTAACAATTGGAGCTTTGCAAGTCCCCCTACTATGACCCTTACAATAATTGAAACAATTGTCAGTGCTTCAAACACACGAAGACCACGTGTATAGCTGCTACCAGATACATCAGGTGTAGTGAACTACTCTCCACCTCTGAGTGCTCCAAAGCCAGAAAGACCACCAGATGTGCCAACTGTAGAGGCCCCCATATTGTCTCCTACCGTGGTTGCCAAAAATTTCAACTGATGAACAATATCAAATGCAATGTAAGTACCAACCATTTTTCACCCAAAGGAAAATCCATGACAGCCCACAAGACTATGCAGCGAGAGAGAGAGCACTCAACCAACCCCAACAGCCCACAAAACGCTATATATCAAGAACACTCAACTAGCTAACACCACTCCAAGCCACCTACACCAACTGCATCAGAGCTCCACTGCCTTTAGCCTCCACACCACCCCATTAGTCATTGGTCTTAACAAGACCCTTTTAAATGTAAATAGCAAATTTAATTTTCCAATATACAATATTATGCACAAACCCATATCAGCAGGAACATGATGCATAACTGTTTTATACAGAAAATACATTAAAATATCTTTCCCACAGCACCCCACACCCTGCAGTAACAAATACATTTTCCGCCAAATACACTTACCAAACCACACTACATTAACTGTACTTGCTACATATGTCTCCCCCACTACCTTACTTGGCACAGCATACCTACAATCGATTATTAACTCATCCTAAAACAGTAATAATAAAAGAGCTAAATTCGAAACAGAAACTTTAACTGTGCTACTACTAACAGAAATGGCACGATACAAACATTACATTCTCTAGTAAAGTTAAATTCTTAGGAATCATATTCAAAAGATGTGCTGTATGGAACAGTCACTTTGAAAAAGTCAGTAGCACTGCCCTACAAAAAATACAACTATCTGAAGAAAATAGGGGTAAAGCTAAAAGGATGCCAAGCAAACACAATAATGGCAATCTTGTAGGTCTACATTCGACCCACTTTTGAATATGATAACATGATTACATACAACACGCCAGACTACCTCTTCTAGAAATTACAAACAAAGCAATAAGACTAGCATATAGTCTACCATCTTACACTCCAGAGGCTTACCTTAAAGCCGTTTCTACAACTAAACAATAAAAGGAAAAATCACCACCCTAGTCCTAAAGTACTATCAGAAAACTAAGAACAGGAACCCACTAACTAAACAATTTCAATCACTCGCCCCTATCCACAACCTTGGGTAACACATAAATCCCCTTTCAACTATATTGCAAGAATTAATCTACAAGTTGTGGGTATTAACATGTATGTCTTACCTCCATTTAGGTTCACAGTAAAGACACTGTTCGGGCATTTTATCAGGCACCCAAGCAGTGAAAATGGGTTTTCTCTAGGCACTCCAGTTCCCCCACAGACCTAAATTATGGCTTCAGATCTCATGATCCCTGATACCCTGAAAAGGCTCTTTCAATCTCCTTGAGTCACTGTAAATTCCCAGTCTCAAACCTTTGGTCCAAATGACCATTTTTATTACATATCTAGCCATAAGTTCCTAAGACTCCATCACCACAACTCCTGCTCAAGTACTGAAGCATTTTCTACAGCTACAAATGGTTATCAGAATAATATTTGAATTTTGTATGTCTTCATACATACATGTTGGTTGCAAGAAGAACATGCATCATTCTAAGGTATAATAAAAACCAAACGAAAGACAGATATCAAAATAAGGACAAGAAACAAGCTCAGTAAATACAGTATTAATTGGAAGCACATTCCAAGCTGTAATAGAAGAAGTAGAAATCCATGGCTTGTCTTATACAATGAACAGACGCAATTTTAGCACAGTAGAAAGTACAAACATTTATGATATTAGACACTCCACTAGCGGAAACGAGTCGTATAAAAAACGAGCACTGGAAAGCAAGTGGAGAAACATATGTGAATAGTCCATCGTGAATCGGCTTATTACACCCACCAATTAACAAAGAGTTAGGGTTTTGGTTTAGTACAAGGAGACATATACACCAATTAAATGAAGGATCTACCTGCAAAACAGCTATCTGGTGGTTGTTGAGAAATGATATGAATACTGGAAAATGCGTATAAAACGACATGTTTCGGGTCTAAAGACAGAGCTATTCCTGACCTTCTGAAGTACTACCAGATGTTCGTGTTGCAGAGTTTAGACAATGTTCGTCACACTAATTCACTGTAAGTAATTGTTGCTACCCTCTCTAGTCTAACAATAGACTTAGAAAATGTTATCATGACTGAAAATAATATTTTGTTAAAGGAGAATTCAACTTTGAGCTTAGCCACCTTTTCTCTTTCCACCCCAAAGCCAGCCTCGTCCTTTCAATTTCAACATAAACTGCTCCTGAGTTAGTAAAATCGGAAAATTTTACCAATCAACCAAAGCTCTACTCAGTTTTTAAATTAATTTCTTGCGCAGGATGAAGAGAAATTAAATTTTCTGAACATCCATGGTGGTTTCTCAACCCCGGACTGAGAAACTTTAAACTAAAATTCGTACCAGGAAAAATAAATAAACAATTTGTGTAAGTCTTGTTGAAAAAATACAGTGATGTTCAGCATGAAGCTGTTCACACTGATCTGGCAGTGATCCAGAATGCAGATGAGAATTGAAAATAAAAGTTCATTATGAAAACTGGAAAGTAGGTGAGTAGGCCTAGCTTTTTCTTCATTATTATTAATTTTTGTGTTTTTTTTACCAAATTTGATATTGTACCTCTTTCTGCAGTTGAAAGTAATATCAATTAAAATTACAGAAACAAGAATGCTTGATGAGATGTCACTCCAGGCAGGTCAACAATACGACAAGAGCTCTAGTTGTCTGTGAGAAGATGTCACCTTGCCAAGGTAAGAGTGGTGACAACACGATGGAAACAGTGGCATACCACTTTACTGGGAACTCTGTTAACGGAACACCTCTCAAGCCATTTATTCTTAAAATCATCAAGCAAGCACAGGAGCTTGGGTTTCATGTCAACTCTGTGACATCTGACATGATCAGTGCAAATTTGCTATTTGTCAAAGCCTCGGGGTGATTTGCTCAAAATACAATAGGGCTGTTAATTAGATACCACATCCCTTCATGGTGGGAGACATCTGTACTTCATTGCTGATGGGCCCCATGTTGTGAAAAACTTAAAGACAGCTCTTGGGAATAGAAAAGTGATCATTTTGAGCAATCACATTGTTGACTTTAAGAGGTTTGAATTGCCATCCAATAAGGTAACTCTGGACCATTTTAAAATCTTATTTGATTTTCAATAGGAAAAAGACCTGGAACTTACTCCCAAGCTTACCATTGTCATTGATGAAATGAGAGTGTCGAGTGCACTCAACTTCTTTAGTCACTCTGCAAGTTCTGAACTGCAAAGGATACGACCCAACAGATCTCACGACTGCATGGTTCATCGAATTTGTGAACAGATGGTTTGACTTAATATAAGGCAGACATCCCATCATGGGATTGGACAAGTTTAATTGATAAGCGCATGAGAAGGCCACTCCACATCTCGAATCAGTCACATGTACATTTGGACTGTAAAATGTACATAAAATTGTCTGGAGAACTTATTTGGCTCCATCCAAATGAAAAATCCAGTTTCAACAGCTTTCGTATTTTGCCAGGCACTGAAGATTATTAAAGTTGCACAATTTTCCAAGTGCTCTTCAAAAGTTAATTACTTGCATGACAACTGAAGTTTTTTGGCAGAATTTCTTGATCAATCAACAATATCTTTGCAAGATGAAGTTACTTACGATGATTCAGTCAGTTCAGCCATTGAGGAGTTGTCTTTCATTCCAGTACTTAGCCAAGCAGAGCAAAGCAGCCTGTACAACTTAGCCAGTTACTGTATCGACAAAGTGAAAAAAGGAAGGATTTGCGCTCAAAATATTTAGAAGTTTTAAAGAAACAAAGACAATCACCCAGTAAAGGCAGCCTTCAGAAATTCACAAAATTAAAATAATGCAAGGAAAGCAGTCTTCCCCACTGTTCTGAAGAATGTATGAAAATCTTTAAAGGAGTTCAGAATGCTAGATAGTGGCAAGAACTTGTCAAGTTGGCAGAGATACTTACCAAGAATATAAATATACCTTCTTACCGTAGTATAAAGAATAAACTATTGACTAAATTCCAGTGGCGTAGCAAGTGTTCTCAGCATCCGGGGCAAAAACACTTGTGGCGCCCCCACCTCTGAAATGTTTTG
>NW_013671018.1:12369-13044 GCF_000517525.1 Limulus polyphemus | reverse complement strand
ATATTGGCAATCTAGCACGCCAGTTAATATGTTACATCAATCTCGTATTTTCTTTTTGTTGAACATACACTTACTTGTACATTGTACTCTAGGACTTGTATCTGATCTACAGATGAATGATGGAATAATGTAATTTACTTCTGTACGTCAGTTCGGTATCACTGTATTTCAGTGGACCGCTTTTAAAAGTTAAAACTGCAAGCGTAATACACACAAATAATATAGCACTGTGTCGTATTTACTTAACGTAGGGCAGTTGCGCTATATCCTAGGGGAGGGCAATTAATAGCCATTATAGGCCAGAGGAAATTTTGCGCCCCTTCACACCTGCGCCCGGCAGAGATAGAGACGACAATCGAGTCGAGCGCGGTAGTAAGTAAAGTGCGTGAATCGTTCGTTGTGAATTATAGCGTATGTTTAAGTTAAACTGATTGTGGAAATTAAGTGTATTGCAAAGTTGTATTGAGAAAGGATAAACTAGTTTTATTTAAGAAAGGACTTGTATTGCTGAAGTTTTTCGGAAGGAATTTTTTACGGGAAATTAACAAACGAACACAGACGTAACAATATATATATATATATATATAACTTGTTTTTATTGATATCACTGCAATTAATCATTTAGTTGGAAGAAAGTAAAAAATTGTTGTTTTTATGACAAACAACATGTGGTAC
>NW_013671018.1:11551-12259 GCF_000517525.1 Limulus polyphemus | reverse complement strand
TAATGATGCAATAAATTTTCTGTTCAGCAGTCACTCCAGCATCAACTGCATTTTTACCTGGCAATCGTTTACGATGTATTTTTCTTCTTTCAATGGTCAATCCCCATGTTTCACATTGATTCTTGCCCACTTTAAGTGCTTCTTGACAGGACTTTTCATGTGGTTCTATCAATTTCTCTTTCAAAGAATCAAGATCAGCAGCTGCTTTTCTAAAATTCATTTTTGGGTCCTGAAGACGTTTCTGCACTCGACTGATAGATGATAAAAGATTTCTCCAAAAATGCAAAAGTACAAGAAAATCAAATGTAAGCATGCGTTGCAGAATATTATGAGCACCACATTTTGTTTCAGCTGGGTTGTCATTCTCACTTAATTGCTCTAACAGTCATAACAATTCATCCAGTTTTTCATGTACAACTTTTACTGCCTTTTCTCTTGCACTCCACTGTGTTTCTGATTCACGCTTGACAGAGATCTTAAGCTCCTGCTGCAGTTCATCCCATCGAGTTGTTGAATGAGCAAAGAAATTATAAATGGCTTCAATTATACCAAAAAAGGTAATAACTATTGTTTCCTGACTTGCAGCATGAAGACATGCTACGTTCAAACTATGGTTGTCACAGTTCATAAACACTGCTTTTGGATTTTTGTTCAGAATTCTTTGTTGAACACATGACCTGACATGACAGCAACATTATCATAACGTTG
>NW_013671018.1:8750-10664 GCF_000517525.1 Limulus polyphemus | reverse complement strand
TTTTATTGATATCACTGCAATTAATCATTATTGGAAGAAGAAAAAATTGTGTTTTTATGCAAACAACATGTGGTCAAAATAAAAAGAATTAAATACAGTTATCATTCCATTTGGATGTTTTGTTTCTGTAATGTGAAGACTAGAATCTTGTAAAGATGCTATATTTTCCAAATGCTCTGATTTTCGTCGTCCCACAGGTTTAGAGGTTTCTTTTATAGACGAAAATCATATATGGGTCAATTCCCTTGTAATATTAATTAAATTAGTTTTGACTTGAATTAAATAAACTCAATTTCATGAAGTTATTTAATCAAATTATCGACATGATTAGGCTAATTATAAGGAAGCTGCATTTTTAACTGAACAAACAAAAAAATCGATGAATTTTAACGTATATGAAAATGACTGATTTCTGTATTATGTACAGTTTGTTCAATTGAAGTTATGAGTTCAGAAAGTTCCCCATAGTTTGTTTGTTTTGAATTTCGCGCAAAGCTACACGAGGGCTATCTGCGCTAGCCGTCCCTAATTTAGCAGTGTAAGACGAGAGGGAAGGCAGCTAGTCCCCATAGTTAAAAGCCATACTGAAATTTCCTGCATAAATTAATTACTGTTTTGTCAATCACAATACAAACTTTCTTTACTTAACTGGCAGTTGATTGAAAATTAATTCACATTTTCACAATTACGTTACCTTTCGTGTGAAACTTCAATTAATTAAATCAAATTAGGTAAGTTCAATCAATTACATTGATCAATTATTAAGTAAAATTATCTCTTGCCTAGGGCAAACAAAGCTGTGCCATGCTGACAGTGCAGATAATTTACACGTTAATACACTTTGGAATCCCGCTCACAATGGATGACAACATAGCGCCTATTGTTTAGATGGCCAAACTATTTAGTTATGGCTCTGGGTTATTAAAATTGTCGTTCTGAAGTTCCTTTGTTCATGCTCTGCAGTTTGGAGCCGTAGGTGCATTAAAAAGTTTCACTTATATTCCTTTTTTTGGCTTGCTTTCCTTCCAGTCTATTGCTTCAAAAGCACTGATAGCTCCCGAGTAACTCTGCGCAAAATTAAACAAGCATTTGAATGTTATGTTTTACTTTTAGCATAACTACTTGTCGAGGGTAGCCTAAAAATACAAGTTGGTTGTTTCAATATTTCATTTCATTGTAAACATAAAATTTTGTGGCAGAAATATTAATACTCAACTCCTTGATTGATTAATTTGATAAACACTTGTAATTTTACTTAAGCTTAATGACCCAAACTTATCCGATATTTTAATGAAAATATAAAAATAACTATTAAATTTATGCATACATACACACAAAAAAGGCTAGAGCTTATGTGACATTATGTTAATCACTAGCATCATACAATGACCAGAAAGGTAATGACACAGATGTGAACCTGGTTATCATTTAAAATAACAAAATTCCCTTTGAAAATTGCAGGAAATGCCATAAAGGCATATCAAAATATATCAGATTAATTTTTCTCTTGTCAAAAGATATTATTTTTAAGAAACTAGTACATGCAAACGTAGTTATTAAAGATAGTAAAATATTGTCAATCTTACTACAATTTAGGCTAAATTTAACATAATGTTTCTCACTAGCCAGAAAATTCGTCGGTCTAATTTCTCTACAAAAATCAAATAATTCAACTATTCCAGGATAAGTTTTTTTCTAATTACTGAGCCCCCAGTGGTACAGTGGTATGTCTGCGGACTTACAACACTAGAAACCGGGTTTTGATATCCGCGGTGGGCAGAGCACAGATAGTCCATTGTGTAGCTTTGTGCTTAACTTCAAACAAACAAACTAATTACTGAAAAATCCATTACGAAAATGATGCTCCAATACTATAGTAATAGTTCTTTCCGAGAAACTTCAGCGATACAAACC
>NW_013671018.1:0-8585 GCF_000517525.1 Limulus polyphemus | reverse complement strand
CGATTATCTCCATTATTTCTCTTCAATCTATCTCTGGCTTATATACTAAAAAAGAGAACGTCTAGCAAACGCTGGGACATTCGTGAGGTTGCTCGCTAAGTCACGATCCTTCTAGAAACTCTAGTGCGCATGCTCCCAGCGTCGCGTGACTTCCGCTGTCGTAACATTATTTACACAAACATGTTCATAACATACTGTATACAAATAGAATAATAAAATCTTCTTTATAAACAGATTTTTACAGAACAGATTAATACAGATATTCAAACAAGTTCATATACTTTTCCACACAAAGAAGTCCTTGCCAAAATTGTATACGTGTTATTACGTTTATACCAATACTATATACATGCAGGTTGTGTACAACAGTATGTATAGAGTATTGTGCAATGGTTAAAATAGAAAGAGAAACATTTACTTGTAACCTTATAACGCTCCCTCGGCTAAATGAGCGAGCATGTTTGAGGGATGGGGATTCGAACCCGCAACCCTCAGATTGCGAGTCAAGCACCCTAACCACCTGGTCATGCCGGGCTCAGAAAAGAGATGCTTCCAGATAATAGTGATCCAACTTTTTTCATTAGTGTACTATAGAGAGAATATGTAAGCAGTTCCAAGGCTTTCAGTCAAATTCGTTTTTGCCTTCAGAGAGTCAGAACTTGATCTGGAGTTTCGTTGATTAATTAGGAACTGAATAATGTTTAAACACAATTTAAAAAATAATTATGATTATTCAGTGTTCGCCCATTTTGGGCTGTTCCATGTACCCTAATCGTGTTTCCTTGGTACTGATAGCTAAAAGCACTCAGGGTATGCATCCCCCTCCCTTTACAATGCTTTTGAGTTTTGCAGTAATCACAAAATATACACCAAACAATATCACATTCTCAAAAAATTAGGTCTAAGTCAGCTTATAATAAGCAGAATTGGGATTTCTTTTAAGTCGCTTTAATTTTTTTGAGTCGCGGGTTACAGTTTTTTTGGACTTGTTTTATTCTAAGGTCGCTTATTTTGTCTTTTTGTAATAAATAGCTGACTTCAACATACACTTAAAATAGCTGTAAAAGTGATTGACTGGGTCAATGAATAACCTACACGTTATTACAATTTTAGAATCATCCCATCCCTACTCCTCTTCAATTAAAAAGTACGCCCACAGCCGTGAACTCTCCGTCCCTCCCATTCAATAATCCAAATTATCTAGGCCGCGCAAATCGTCATTTGGAGGTTACGCTATAAAACAGCAGTTTTGAAAGTCAGTTACTTGTTTAGAAGAGTAGTGTGGCTTGTTTTGAATAGCAGTGCCGCTTATTTTTCTCACGTCTTTCTATCTCAATTTATTCTTGAGTTATTATTTATTCAAAATCCACTATAACGAAAGTAGCTGCCTATCAGTGTGACCTCGACCTTTAAAATACATTCACCAAAATTAATCATTTGGTTCTTAGGGGATACTCAACCTTTATACCAAATTTGTATCACGATAAGATGAAAACATTTCCAGTTAACTTGTACAAGCAAACAAACATGTGAGTGGAAACAGTACTCCAACCCTTGCAGGGATAATTAGAATAATGACGTAGGAACTAGCAAAAGTATGGCAACATAACTTTCGCACGACCCCAACAAATGTGAATACACGTTTATTTACTTAAAAAATGTTTCATTTCATTGCCATAGTAATTAAAAAATTCATACACAAGTTTTAAAAACTCGCATAAAACCTAACGAAAACTTTAACAAAATACATAAAACCTCAGTGTCTCAAGTAATATATATATAGTACTGGCCTTTGTTTCTCAAAATACATTGTCATAAAAAAGACGCCACTATCCACTTTTGAAAATGATAAATTCATTATATTTTACGACGCAACATTTTTAAAACTCTAGATAATTGTAATCTTTGTAGAATTTCTAAACATATATAATTTAACCCTCAAATTACTGTTTGTTTATTGTTAGGCGCAAATCACACAATAAGCTGTGCTCTGCCCATCACAGCTATCAAAATACATATTGTTACGTCTCCGTTCGTTAGTTGATTTTCCGTAGCTTCGTTCCCACGAAACTTTAGCGACACAAGTCCTTTCTTAAATAAAACTGGTTTATTCTTTCTGAATATAACTTTACCGATACATTTATTTTCAACAGTCGCTCTATAACAAACGCTATAACAACGAACGTTAATTTCAACAATACTTTTTGACTGCAGTTCAATTACTCACTACCTACACACATTGTCCCGTCACGTTGTGACCATTCTATATATACCATACTACCCCCAATCTAGTAAATGCTAGGGCATTCACGAAGGAACAGGATATTTCTAGAAAGCAGGTGGCGTGACACTAGTCACGTGACCTCGCTGACGCAACAATATTTAGTATTACAACTCATCAGACTTAACGCTGAGCCACCGGAAGAGTTCGGGGTGGGGTGGAAGCTCAATTTATCGACTTTATCTAATAAGCAGTTTTTGCTTATTGCAACACTAATTGTAAATAACTGATAAAAAAAACAGTGAAAAATCACTTATTCTGTATGTAAATTACATAGCAAACCTCAACAGCAATTACTGGGATCAATGGTAATATTGACAGCATTTTTAAAAAAAATTTTGTGACTCTTACGTTATTAGGAACCCAAAACACGGATGAACTCAGGTGCAAATTGGTGCGTAAATAGTTATGAAAAGTTGTTTCAAATTAAATTTGATTGATTAAAAGACAAAAAAAATTGTCAATTATGTTTTATTACAAAGGAAAAAGATATCTACATGCATGAGTACTGAAACACGTATAGAACAATCTTTATTATCTCCAAGATCATACATAGATAGAAATCATTCTGAAGTTTGCATAGGTTTTTCCTGCTGCACGATTTTATCATAGTACATGTTCAGTACTCATACACAAACACCAAAATAAATAAAATATGGGTTTGAGTCCACATATATATGAAATACTGCAAAGTCCCACAAGAATATGTGGATACAGGAATTCTAACTGATGAAGTTGTAAAATAGAAACAGTACAAAATTTTGCAGTTTTCACAAACAAATATTTATATCTTTTAAGCAACCTAAATATTTTAAGAATTTATCTATTATAAAAACTAACTGGACACAACTGTACAGAAAATAAGTATCTATGCAAGATTCAGTCCTTTCTAACATATCAAGATAGAGTGGATTATCCATTATTATTTCCAGAATCAAGTGATCTATCTATCTATCTCTGACCAAGCCCACTTTAATGAAATTATCCCCCCAAAAAAAAGTAATTTATGAACAAAAGCTTTTCCATATTTTTTAAATTTAGTAACATAAACTTCAGGACCAAATAAAAGTTGTCTGCAGTTGGCTCACTAACACAACACAGTAATATATTTTTTTCGTTTACAAAATTTTAACATAAAAAATGGATTTCCAAATAATTCAAGTGGAGAATATTATACTTTAAAATTAAACAATTTTGATATACTTAAAAGTAAAATTTTGTAAATAAACTAGTATAATCTTATCTGTTTATTTCAGAAATTTGTGCAAAGCTACACAAAAGCTATCTCCACTAGCTGTTCAAATTTCAAACTGATAAACTAGAGGGAAGACAGCTAGTCAAAAAGAACCCACTGCCAGTTCTTGTCTACGAATAGTGGGATTTGAAAATCACTCATATAATGCATTCATGGCCCCACAGTGAGGGGGCAACAGCACATGAACTATATTCTAATACGTTGATATATTTGGATTCCAAGTCCATAGTAGTGACCATTGGTCAATGCCTGAGCTACAATTTTATAATTTTATTTCTTAAGTTCTACATTCTAGAATCTAACAGGTTAATCGTAAGGTACGTTACATCCATGTGATACTTCAACTTAAAACAATATGCACTATTTAATAGTAATCCATTAAATATGTAATGAGTAATTCCATGTATTTATTTTGGGTTTCACTCAGTTTCTTAATGTATTTATCACTGCTAAAATTTAAAAAAGAAAAAATGAGAAATAATCATGAGTGCAACACTTGGGTTTCGGTTTTGTTTTTGTTACACAATAATATTTAAAGGGTACATACAGAGCTTTAATTAACTTATGATATGATGAAATTTTCAAAAGGTTCAAACTAACACTTACTAAGTTATTCCGTATAATAATTCTGGTAAAACCCACATGATAAGCTACCTAAAAGTGCATGGCACTGTTTTTTCATAGAGAGTTCTACTAAACTAAACATACAATTTGAAAAAAAAACCAAAAACATACTTCTTTGTGCATCCAATCTGATATAAACCCCAAATATGTCGAAGTATTCAAATACATCCATGTATAAAATTATGTTTGTCTAATATCTTAGGTTTTTATCCAAAGTATTTAAAACTTAGTTGAAAATCACACTTTCAACATGTGCTATTTTGACTTGACATTCCAGGTCCATAAATACTACTTCAAAAACAATCCTAATTAATGTAAAGTGCTCTTACAAAATGAAGACAATACTTTTGATACATAACATGAAGTATTAGACTAAAATATTGTTTGTGAGCTTTACCTCGATAACTATTCTATAAAAATTTATTTTGTGGTACATATAAATAAAATATGACAAACTCTACCTTATGTGCTTAAAGTCATTATATGAAATCATATTTAGTGAACTAATTTAAGGTTAGAGGTCATAATTCTTGAAGGTACAGATGACAGATTTCAAAGAAGAATTGGTTTGGTTTGTTTTGAATTTCATACAAAAGGGCAATCTGCACTAGCTGTCCCTAATTTAGGAATGGTAGATTAGAGGGAAGGCAGCTAGTCAACACTCTTGGGATACTCTTTTATCAACAAATAGTGGGATTGAATGTCACATTATAATGCCCTCAGTTGAAAGGGCAAGCATATTTGGTGATGAGGATTCAAACCAGTGTCCCACAGACTGCTAGTACAGTGCCCTAACTACCAGATCATACCAAGCCTATTTTAAATTACAAATAAAAGTTGCAATGACATTAAATCAAGAAGTCAAAGTTAGTCATAATTAAACAACTAAAAAAAAAATTATGGAAAAATTAAATTATTCAGAAAAACATTTTTATGTAAAAAAATTACAAAAACTTGTACATGAATCAGTATGAAGAATTGTAGTACCATTAATTGGGCTACTTTGAACAAAATTCTAAAAAAAGGTTTAGAACATAATCAGACTAATTTGGTAAATATCTTTGCATTTGAAATTATTTCCAGTGTTTTGTATACTTTTATCAACTTTATGGAATTGCCACTGTTTTTATCATTTTTTGGTGGCTTCGTGAGGATGACATTCAAAATAGCCTCTATGTGGTAAAGACATGCTTGACTGGAAAGTTTCTGCAGTACCCTGGTACTTATGATAGGTATAATGGTTAAGTTGTATTCAACATATTGTTAGGGTACTTGTGCATCAATCACAATGAATAAATAGCTTAAAACCTATGTTCAAAGATTTTCCACCTCAAAAAATAACAACTGTTAATTATACAGTGTTGTAGGGACTACACTGAACTGGGTTAGGAGCTTTGTGAAAAGACATCGTGAGCAATTGACAACTCGGTTGTGTCAAGACATCAAGAGCAAGAGTATTGGCAGCTGATGTAAGACAATTCTTCAAAAAAAAAATGGAGCAGACGATTCAAAATGAGCAACAATATCCATCATGTTCTGTGGTTCTTCTACCAGAGATATGCTACCAAATTACGTGGTCTACAAAGCAGAACACATATGGAGCACTTGGATGGAAGGTAGCCCCCATGTACCAGGTACAACAGAAGCAAAAGTGGATGGTTCAATGCAGTCTGTTTTACAGACTCATTTAAAGCTATATTTGTCCCTCATGATAAACATCAACATGTTCAAAAGATATTACTGGGAGACAATCTCAGTAGCCATTTTAGTAAAACGGTGTTACAGTTATCAGCAGAACACAATATTCACTTTCTATGCTTTCCTAGCAACTCAACACACTTAATGCAACCATTAGATGTTGCTTTCTATGGTCCATTAAAGTCATGGAGGAAAGACTCGACGAAAGTCACAGATGCTATCAAAAGAATGCTTCCCCCAGCTTCTTAATGTTATACAAGTCTAACTACCCACAAGACAAGCAGAGCAGTGAAAACCTGGTTGCAGGCTTTAGAGCCTGTGGACTTTATTCACTTGATCCTGGTAAAGTTCTGAACAAACTCTCAAACAGGAGACAGGATCTAGCCACAGCATCCCAAGATGGTGACACTCACCCATCTCTTTTCTAGTGTGGTTGTATAATTGGAACCATGTAAATGTGTTTTGTATTTTTTAAAGTTATTTGATGTCCAAAGTAACCCCTGTTGCAATATTCCTAGCATCTCCAAACTGCAAATAATGCATGATAGAAAAGACAAAAACTGTTCAAAGAAGCCCCAGTTGACAGCACACACATAAAATTTGTCATTTTTTGAGCTAGTGTTGAGATATTCAATTTGATATGCTGATTACACACTATCACGATACTGTTACAATATAAACTTCTAGCAACAAAACTATGCCTTTAAAAATATAGGGTTATCATATGTTTTTGCTTATATATTTTTTGTCATGTTAAAATTATACGTTTATATACTTTTTATGTGTGAGTAAATGTTCATTATAAGTGTTATGCTAAACCACTGATAAAAAAAAATTAACAAAAGTGCTTAATTAAGACTTATTGCATGAATTAAGCCATTTTACTTTTAAGCACAACAATATTCATGATGCTACGAGTTATCTTGGTTTGTAAAAGTTGCAACTTTATGTGTGAACAAATCCAGGCAGATAATTCGAAACTAAATTATATCAATACCTGTTCAAAGCAAACAGTGGTTAATACTAATTTTATAACTCAACAATGAGAAAGACAAACTATAAATATAATAAACATAAGAGGGAAAGACCATTATTTTTCTGAGTAGGGATTACATGAAGTAATTTTAATTTCTGTATAAACTTAGTTCCTATTTTTCAAGAGTATATACCCTTACCTCACATAACCATTTCAACTATTTTATCAAACCTATGTTTAAAGCTTACATGGCAGTGATGAAATTCTATGGTGTTATTCCATTCTTCACCTGCAACAATAACTTCATCCCAGCAGCTGCCTGGACGGGAAGACTCCTCTTCGGTGGGGCCCATGACGCGGACTGGTGAAAGCCATTAGGGAAGCCAGCTCGCCGACAAGTCTTCTTACGACCAAGGCCAAGACCAGGATAGGGACCTGGAACACCAGAACCCGGTATGAGAGTGGCAAGTCAGCACAAGTGGCCAGCGAGATGAGAAGATACAACATCAAGGTTCTCGGACTATGTGAGACCCAATGGAATGAAAGCGGCCAGACCAGACTGTTTCAGATGAAACCATTATTTACTCCGGACATGAAGACGTGGACCACGACCACACCCAAGGAGTCGCGCTACTAGTGGCATCAGAGGCTACAAGGGCATTGATGGCATGGGAACCCGTCTCAGCAAGACTTATGTCAGCAAGATTTAAAACTCCAAGGGCAGGAAAATAACCATCATCCAATGCTATGCACCAACCAACGCGGCAGATTTAGAAGAAAAAGAAGACTTTTACAGTTCCTTGTAGTCCCTTTTCGACCGGACTCCAAGAAGAGACATGAAGATCGTGATGGGCAACTTGAATGCTAAGGTGGGAGACGACAACACAGACAGAGAACTCATCATGGGCAGACATGGCGTAAGGCACCTGCAATGAGAACAGAGAGCTGTTTACAGACTGCTGTTCTTTCAACGACCTCGTCATAGGTGGCACCATCTATCCTCACAGGAAGATCCACAAGACTACTTGGACATCACCAAATGGGAAGACGAACAACCAGATCGACCACTTCACCATTGACCACAAGTGGAGACGAAGTCTGCTGGATGTTAGAGCAAGGCGCGGCGCCGACGCAGCCTCAGACCATCAGTTGCTTATGGCAACACTGAAGACCAAGCTGAGATCCTCCTGTGATTCTTCAGGCAGACCACACCATAAATTTAACATTCAGTTTTTGAAAGATGTCAAGAAAAAAGAAGAGTTCAACTGTGAAGTCAGAAACAGATTTGAGGCACTGATAGATATGGTAGAAGAGACAATAGAGAACCACTGGGCTGAATTACAGAAGACCAGGAAAACCGCTTGTACCAAAGTACTGGGGAAGAGGCAGAGAAAGCAGAAGGAGTGGATGTCGAAAGAAACATGGGAGAAGATAGAGAGGAGAAGAAAACTGAAGCAGAAGATTAACAGATGTCAGGACCAACAAGTGAAAGGAGACTTAAGAGCAGAGTACTCGGAAACAAACCGAAAAGTGAAAAGAAGTGCAAGACATGACAAGAAACAATACATACAAGGCTTGACATAGGAGGCAGAAGCTGCAGCTAGTCAGAATAACATGAAGAGACTCTATGAAATCACGTGCGCCTTGTCAAGGAAGAGCTTCAACCCAAGTAAGCCAGTCAAGGACAAACAGGGAAGAACCATCACAAGCAATGTAGAACAGAGAGCATGGGAGAAGATAGAGAGGAGAAG
>NW_013671017.1:57569-70553 GCF_000517525.1 Limulus polyphemus | reverse complement strand
TAATCTCAGTGTTTATATGATTCACAGCGAACGTCGATCAATCAAGATCTTTCTTTTCTACAAGAAATCAATTGCGTAGAAGTTTAAAATGGAAAGCTTCACTTGCATAAATTCAGGTAAGTACATGTATGATGTAAAAACTTGTTGATTGGTCGGACTGTTTGAAAATATTGTTTTGTCAGTACAACTACAAGTTAGAGAGATGGATAAAAAGTATATATAAGTTTATCGATTCAAAGCTTTTAAGTGAAGTATACAGCAAACCCATAAGAGCTTCAGGTTTTTCATTGGAACATTATATAAAAAATGTCATCCGTATTGAGCTAAGTGTTGACGAAACACGAGTTGCAAAGAAAACATTTGATAAAAGAAACATACAACACTGTTATCAAGTCATGCTGCTAACGAGATTCAAAGAGAAGATGTAAATGAGAAACATTTAGTTAGTTTATACTCTGGGTTTCCAAGATAGTAAGAAGTTCAGTTAAAAACCAAAAGTCAATGAGATACTAATGTTTTCCATTTTTTAATGTTTTTATTTATTTATCTCGTCTATGTTTTATTGATAATGAACTCGATGTGTTTTTGGTGTTGCATTCAATTAGTTGATCTTTTAAATTAATTTCTTTAAGGGTTTGGAGTCTTTGCTGACCAATCACTCCAAGTCTTTTTTCAGACGAGACGCAATCAAATACTATTCATGTTTTGCTTTTCTTTTATTTCCGCTAATTAAATATTTTTCAAATAAATGTATCTCAAATGTGCCTCAAAAATTAGCTGCTACTTCTATATGAGTCATTTAGCACAAGGCCCAAGACAGAACGGTAAATTATGTTCAGCGCTCAAACCTACTGTCTAAAAGCTGTACATTACATGTTACAAAAAAAAGATTGAGGATCTTTGCCATCCAGATGATAAAATTGATAGACAAACTTATTGTTTTGTGCTCTTCACTCATCTTTGAAGCATGCTAAGCAAGGAACTATCTATGTATTAGTTTGTCTTTGACATCTCTATTTATGATGGAAAAACCAAATACTCATAATCAATAGTAATAAAGAATTTTATGGATTCACCTTCTTGGGCTTTATGGAATAGGAAGACGTTTCGGTCTCTATAATCCATAAAAAAGATCAGATCTGTTAACACCTACTCAACTTAAGGCTCTAAAATAAGATTAACACACAAAAATATTACTTTCCTGAATTGCTTGACTTAATGGTTTGGTGAATTATCATGAATCATTATCAATATTAGAAGACAACTTCTAAACAGCTTGCTACTACTGACACTAGAGGTTGACGATTTCCTTGTTGTGTTTAAAGTGTGTATTCCATATAATACATTTAAACACAACAAGGAAATCGTCAGCCTCTAGTGTCAGTAGTAGCAAGCTGTATTATATGGAATACACACTGTTAAACAACATGGTAAGTTACAAAACTGAAGTAAAGCATTCTATACGAAGAACTCTGCGGATTTTCAATGTTTTTCATTGAGTCCACTATTTTGTTAATTCTGGATTAACTTTTTAATCAAACTGTTATGCTGTAGATATGAGTTTCTGAGAGAAAGGAGTGTTTTATGACTCATTTTTATTAATAATATTAAACTCTATAAAATAGTGAATTATTTGTTCTGGAACTTTTATGTTATTTTCTTTCTTACTAGTTTTCAAGCAGGTCTGTTTATATATTTTGTAGTTGAAAATTTCTTCCATTAAAATCAAGTCGCTGAATGCTTTGGTTATAAAAATAGCTCATTTGTGAAAGTAACCTCGCTTTAGGTAAATATAGAGATCGAAGTAATAGAACATGAAGAACTTAATTAAGAACGGCACAACATAACAGCGAAAGTAATATCACTACAACTGTAATCACATTTAATATCCCAGCTCGTCTTGAGGTTAGCCAGTATTAAATCAATTTATAAGTTTAGAACCCTTTTGATCTTGAAAACCGTAAAACCATAACTCCGTTGTGCGCTCATCCACTAGTGAGCCCCTCTTTGAATTCAGAAATGGGTTGACCAAAGAGCGGCTCTCTTTGTATCAACATCTATTGATGGCGCATCGGGCGTTTTAGTCGCTTTAGTTGGGACATCACGATCGTCGGAACTTCCCCTTGTGGTTTCAGAGAGTCGGCTGCACGTGCGTTCAATCCCCTTGTTGTATTCTATCTGCTGCATTTAATAAGCTCGTCACCGTTTTATCATTTTTTGTTTAGTATGACCAAGCATTTAGCATGGTTGTGAACACCTCCACTGCTGTACATTTTCACTCGTATAAACAATATATCCTCAGAGTGTACTATAGTTAGGCTTATCTTGCAGGTGCAAAGTGATGAAACTTGATTCTACTAAACTCCACTTCTGAATAAGTCCTGCGTTCAATATCATCTCTATAACAATTGAGCTAAAGTGATCTTATCATACAACTTACCGGTAAACTTTAGGACATCAGCATTTAACAGTGAGCTTAACCTCAATCCGACTGTTCGGCGGAAAAACGACAAAGACTGAGATGAATGTTTACTTGTACTGTTGATCATTGGTTGAGCTAGGAAGACAGACTGCAGGTGCATTTTCGTTAATTACAGTGTTGCAACAAGAGTCTGTGATACACATATACAGTCTATACGCTTTGTAACAGTTACTTGCAGATTATAATAGAATAACCTGATGAATCTGTTGAAAACATAATTTCAAGTTCGTCGAGACGTGCTCATTGTCAAAGAACACCATTTCAAGATAATCAGAATTCGTTACCAGTATTTACATAAATATGAACAATTAATACACATATGACAATCAAGTTATAGAATTCACTAAAATTATTTTGTTGTTGATTGTTCTACAAATAAATCATTAACCTTTATCATTTTGTTTTGATGTGACTTTTCCTATCACCTAAGCTGTTTGTGTACACAAGAGGCTAAGCTAATCCTAACTAAGAAAGGTTTTGTTATTTACATGTTATTTGTTATTTTCTTATTTATTTGTTATTTAACTATGAAATCAGTAAACAAGGCCTTATATTGTATTAGAGAATTAAGCTATAACCAGAGTACAAAGAAATACATTATATTAAAAAAATCGAGTATGCAAGTGACATGACAACCACAACCGATATAAAGTCTCTGAGGAACGGCATGTATCAGAACAAAATTTTGAAATTGCTTGGCGTTATGTAGGTAGTGTGATGCTACTGAAAACGGATCGCTCTTTGGAAGGGTGTGTAACAGCTTTTATAACGCAAACTATTTATACTCTCAGATCATAAAGGTGTGTTCAGATTGTGCATTGTTAGTATTAGAATTTCGAATAGTCCGAAGCCGAGTTAACCAATAATTTAAATTTAGTAGTTAAATTGTACTTTGGATTTAGTATTTAAATATATGCCGATATATTAGTCAATTTGCGATTTTTGCCAACAAGATTAATACACACCGTTTTCGTTTTTAACACAAATACGTTTTAATATACACAAAACAGTACAATTTACAATAACAGTTATTACAAATAGTTACTACTAACAATGATTTATAAACAAAAGTTTCACAAACTTACAAACAATATAAAGTTTTTTTTCTAGTCTGGCGCTCATCGTAAACCCTCGATAAGATATCAAGGAAGTTGGTTGATGTAAGTATGATTCGCTGGGAAGCTAGCTATCTTTGTCTCCTTGGCCACACACGTTGTTTTCCACTGTTGAAGTTGGTAATGTTTTTGTAAAAAATACTAATGTCTGATGAGAATCCACTGAAGTTAAATGATTTGTAATGTTCGAAATTTATAAATATTTCTGGTCAAATATCTTAAATTTTGCAATTGATAAGCTTTCTAAAAGTCACAATTATAGCTTTCAGAGTTCATAGTATGCTGATTATAGCGAACTAATAATAGACACTCTCTGTCGTGTGGCGTTAGTTATATTTATAGCATGGGAACTTTTTCTAGAAACTTCAGCCATACGTACCAATACTAGTGTTAAAGCGTTTACATACACGCATATATTGTTGATTCTTACTATCGAGAATCTTCTACAACTTTGGAGAACAGGTTGGAGTTGCGCTATACATATCTATCACTACAAGCTATGCATGCTTTTGAATATAAACTCAATCTAAACAACGTCGATATTAAAATACATTAAAACAAATTCGTTACAGTGATGTTGACTAGCTGCCTTCCATTTTGTATTTCACAGCTAGATTAGATTAGGGACAGCTACCTGACGAAATGAGCACCACCAGGTAAAATCTTCCTGAGATCTCTGATGCATCAGCATTCAAGGTGACCCAATGGTCATAGGCAGGACTTAAAGAAAAATCATATTTAAAATTTCTTTAAAGCTGTCAGTAAATGATCAAACCATTGATGTGGCACCATAATAAGGTTTCACCCAAAGCTTGTACAAAAACTAAGGCAAGCATAAAAATCAATAAATGTATAATATATTCTCAAGGAGTAATAGGTTCTTAGTAAAAATAATGTTATTTTTAGGGATAGGCAGAAACATTTACAGCTCTGCAGAAATGAAAATATAACCTTTTTATTCTTCATGAATTACATAAGTTAAATTACAAAATGAGAAAATATCAATTATGAAATATAATTTGAGTTAAAATTGTTGAAAAATAGTAAGAATTAATTTATAAAATTTATCTACAAATTTTATGAAGTACAGAAAAAATGTGAAAAGCCAGAGGAATCTCTGTCTTCAGACAGTGTATAAAAATATATCCTACAGGTATTGCAACAGCATTGTTTAAAATTAAATTTAGAAAATAAAAGCTTTGTTTACCTGTTGCAACAATATTGTGTACATTTTTCCATACTTGTTATTCCAGACAATTCAGTTTTGTTTTACATATTTATAGGTGTATTTGTGACAATGTTGGGGCCTTAAATGTTGTATCGGTAACTACACAATTAAAAGGGAAGTGAATACTCATAACTGATTTTATTTATTAGGAAAACAAGTACATTTTTTCGTACATTCTATTTTATTGTTACCATTTAAATCTATCATTTCTAAACTTTCGATTGAATATGTAAACTCACTCAATAGCTAATGTTGTTTTCTATAGTTAGAATATTGTGAACTAACTTTTTTTTGAAGTTTTAGTGCTTATTTTAGAATTTGAAGAAATTCTAAAATGTCCGTAATTAAAGATGTTTTTTGGTGTTACCATATTTTTAATATTTATTATAAAACTTCATTTTCCAGTTGATGAATAAGCTGTAACTTGTAATAAAAAGTAACAAAGGTGTTTAACTTCTCCACATTAGCTACAGTAATGTTTTATTTTTACATGGATTTTCAGTATTTGTACATGAAAGAAGAGACTTCCAATATAATAATGTAGTATCTTAGATTAATCAGTGTTGACATTATAATCCTAAAGTAACCTAAATAAGTCAAAATTAAAATAATGTAAATATATTACTTTAATTATTAGCTCAGTCATGTTATAATCTAGTGATTTCAAAGCCAAATCTATTTGTAGTAATGTGATTGATCTGAAAATAAAAAGAGTTAAACATAATTTCTAAATTTTTAATTAAAATTAATAGCTATAATTATATTTAAAAACATTTAACACTGATAAACAGGATGCCTGATTTCAACATGTCTGTAAAAGGTCGTTATTATACAGGTGTACCACCTATGTTTTCACTTATTTTAGATATCAACAATGCAAAAAAACATCTTTCTTATGAAAATTCTGGTTTCTAAGCAATGAAAAATTGATTCTGTATCAAGACTGTTATAGGAGCTGCAAGTGCCCTAAGTACTATTATGATGAAAACAAGTCTGAAGTATTTATTGATAAACTACAGAACTGAATAATTAATTCAAAAATACTATAACAGTATGCAAGTTTTGATTCTAATAATTACAACCTGAAATTAAAATCCCCCATAATTATGACCTCATGTACAGCTGAAATCTTAATCTTACTGCAATACTTCACATTAATTTCATCGGTTTCATCTGGTAGTCTGTAACAAGTTCCCACTAAAACCTTCTTCCTCTATATTCACTAAGAGAAACACAGGTTCACTCTCATTACTGTTATGTTTGATACACTTAACCTCAACAGGAGGTAACCCACATATAAAGTCAATTCATTCCTTTGCTCATCCTACATATTAACCTAAGACTAGCATTCAGCCCTAGTGACTTAATTGTAATTTCATCCCTAAAGTTAAGTGACAGCAGTATCCCTGACACAGTTGAACTATTGCTGTTTTCTTTAAATGTCTTTATAAACCCCCTGTTCTTGTAAATTAACTCCTCTGACTTATCCTTCCCTATATCATAAACCTTTATGAGCTAAACAGAGACTCTATCACAGCTAATACACTTTACTATATCACTTTCTCTGTCAGTTATATTTTCCATTCCTGCCTCTGGATAGCATAATTTTTTTTTCTCTCTATTTACCCATCAGACTATCCCATCCATGTGCTGTACCAAAGAATTACCTATAGTTATAACCTTAAGTTTTATTCCTGTCCATTGCTGTCCTTGTTGTTTTCCTTCCTTCACATAGTCCTTCATCTGCACAAGCTAAAAGCTGAAATCTGTTACTTAATGTAATCTGCTCATTATAAATAGATCTACCACTTCTAGCCTTAATAATACTGTTTCTAACTTCCATAAAGTATTTTTTTAAGCTGCTGCATCCTAGCTTCCTTAAAAGTGCATGCCAGTCCCAAGTTCCCAAGTAATATTTGTAGTTTAATAATATAGATGAAGATGGTTGACAGACTACAAAACATTTTATTTACAAGGTTTGAACACTTCAGAATACACTAATTCTATCATCAGTAAAATCTGAGTATCAAATAGAACTGGCTGTTCATTACTTAAACTCAGCTAATTATCCATTCATTTACATGTTTATACCACGGAAAACAATATTTCATATAATGATTTCTCTATCATTATTACAGGATCTTCAGACCTTGAACTCTATATTAAAGAAATTTTACTCATAGACTGCCCTATTCTTAATGATTTCCAAACCTCCTTAGACTTAAAATATTCTACATTTACACGCTTAAAACTAAGCTGTTTGTTAAGAAGAGTTATGATTGTCTCATGGAACTTGTAATTCATGATAAATTTGTAATATATTCTATAATCTGTTGCTTTTTTCCTTTTGTTTACCATTTTAGTGATATACTGTTAGTTATTAAATATCTGTGTAATACTATTTTCATGTATTGCTAAAGATAGAATAAGTGTATTCCAAAATGTTCAAACCTTGTAAATAATATGTTTTGTCAACCGTCTTCATCTATATTATTAGCCTTCATTTCCCCCATCATAAATCCATTGCCAGTATTTGTAGTTGCTTTACCTGTATTGTTCTTTGGTGATAAATGTACTTAGGAGGTGAATCTTAAGTATTTTGTTTCATTTTTTAAAAACCCTGAGCAGATGTACTAATTTCATTTGAAAGATAATTTTTTTTTCTCTCAAAACAATTTTTTCTCCTAAATATGGTGATTACAGGATGGAGAGTTTGTATGGGATGAAACTCAGCAGGGTTTGATTCTTGGGTCCTTCTTCTTTGGTTATGTCGTAACCCAGCTTCCTGGTGGACGTATGGCTGAGAAAATTGGTGGAAAGTGGCTGTTTGGATTAGGAGTGCTATGTACAGCTGTTTTAACACTCTTGACTCCTCTTGCAGCAAGGCTCAGTGTGGGAAGTTTTATTGCAGTTAGAATTCTTGAGGGCCTTGGAGAGGTTTGTTTAGTAATGTGCTGTTTAACTTTTTCTTTTCTAGGGAAACATCATAATTTAGAATGTTAAATGTCTCTTCATATGGCAAGTTGTGACTCAATTGCGATTGGTTCACTAGAAAATACACGTATTTAGCTTCTTTAGTAAAAACAAATTAATACACACCATTAATTATTTAATTCTTTTCTTCTCTTAATTTTTTTGTGATTTATGAAATGATATTGTCCTGTATATACAAAACTGTTGGAATTAAATCCTTGTTTTGAAAAGATAGTTTAATATATTGTTTTCCGAGAAATCTTACCCCCTCTCACATAATAGCTTTTCTCATTCAGTTCTGACCTCTATATCTACACATTTTTTCACTTGCCTTGAAACTCCTACCTATTCCACATTCTTATGTGGTTCAGTTGCAAATAAGCATGTGACAACCCTCCACCAATAGGAGCACACACACTCTCCTGTCACAACTGGCTCCTTCTATACTGTAGAACCCAAGCTTCACTTCTCAATTTGGCACAGTAGTGTTAAGACGTCTTACAATTTTCTCTCACTTTCCAAATTTGAACTTGTTATTTTTTGTGCTGTTTAGTTAACAATTGCCTTCATTGACTTTTCACTCTCCTTTATACAGTTTGTGATTTTTTTTCTACATGGGAAATTCACCTCAGTTGAACATGTACTCTGAATTTCTCATCACTACCACAACAGTAATTAATACTTCTACAGCACCTTAACCTGCTGTGTCTTAGGCTTCAAGTTCTACACTTTTGGCTGAGGAGGTCTTGTTATTAGTTTAACAGGAGCTTCAATCCATCATGTGGTCAGCTGTATCTCCTGAGCCCAGACCAGACATTCCTTTTCCTGTAGAGTCTGAGCATGACAATGACAACTTGGAGAACCTTTTTCCACCTCCTGTTGTTTTATATGATTCCTATTCTGCCCTCCTACACTCTGCACCTTCCTCAGATTACCTAGTTTTTCCTCCTCCTTCAGATATCAAAGTCCATGCTAACCATTTTCTGGCACAATTGCATTCTGGGGATAGCATACCCCATCTCCCTCAAGCTTCAGATAACTTTGCTTTGTTAGATCCTGACCACACTCATTCATTACCTCTCCTCCATTCTTCTATCCACTTCTTCCCTGCAGGGTTTTTAGAGGTTATTCGTTCCCTTATTGTTTCCATGTTGGCACATTTATCCTCCTTGAACCTTTCCCTTCAAACTTGGCCCCTTTGTTGTTGTTTAGATCTTTTTTGGTAGGGGTGCATTGTTAGCTCGTGCATTTACTCACATCCTACTTACGAGACCTAAGAATGGCTCTATTGTTACGTAGGTCAACTTTTGGAGGTCTTCCTGATTCTTTGGAGTCATGGGTAGAGGTTGCTAGCCATCACTTCTCCATCTCGTCTTTGGTTTCCTGCCTATTGCAGCCTTCACCTGCTTCTCTTTGCTGGCCTTTTTCTTCAGGCACTTTACCTGTTCCTCTTTCCTGCATTCAACTGCGAGTCATCAGATTATTCATCACCAAAACACAAGTTGCCAATGGCACTGGTGACTATCCCGTCGCTTGTGGCAAAGTAGAAGCACATTTGGCCAGATTCGTGCATCTATGGTACAATTTCACTTCAGATCCTTGGGTGATTTGGGTGTTGTCAGAGGGTTTATCCCTCCAATTGCTCAACCTTTGTCCATTGTCCCCTATCCCAATATTCTCCCCTCCTCCTTGGGATTCCACTTCTTGCCAGTGTCTCGCTACAGTGGTTCAGACTGTTCTTCTCAAGGATGCTATAGAACTTGTCAGTTTTCCCTTTCCAGGTTTTTACTCCAGGCTGTTTGTAGTTCACAAGAAAACTGGGGACTGGCATCGAGTGATAGACCTTTTATGTCTCAACCATTTCATTGACTTTCCACGTTTTACCATAGAGTCATTCCTCACATTTTACTGGGAATTTACTCCAGGTCTGTGGATCACAAAAGTGACATCTCAGATACTTACCCACCCATCCCTATTTTCCCATCATCTAGACGGTAACTTAATTTTGTCCACAAAGGTCAGATTTATCTATTCCATGCATTACCTTTTGGGCTACCATCTACAACCTACATTTTGTGTCAGATAGTCAGAGCCTTTGCTCTACTAATTTATGGATAAGGTTTGCATTTCCATCATTATATGAATGACTGGCTGTTGTTAGCTTGATCCCAACAAACAGCTCATGAACACACTCAGTTACTTCTTGAGGAAGCAATTTGTGTGGGATGACTCATCAAATTGGTGAAGTACTTCTGTATCTCAACCAAATACCTCGTCCACTTTGGAGTATTTTGCAATTCCTTCCTCAGTCCGGTCCAGCCTTCTCTTCATTTAAGGTCAATGAAGCAACTGGTACTCTGTCTGTATGTGAAGTTCTTTTTCTTTTGGGGACTTGGGCTTCCATGGAAGCCCTTGTACCCTGGGGTCATGCTCACATATGCACCCTTCAGTGGACATTGCATGATCAATAAAACCTTGTTTGGGTTCTCCTAGACTCAGTTATTCTTCTACCTTATTCACTTTAGGTCAATTTCACATAGTATCTCAACAGGGACAACACCATAATGGGCATTCCTCTTCAGTCTCCATGGCCCAAGCTAGATCTTTTTATGAATGCTTCTCTTATAGGTTGTGGAGTGATTATGGATTCTCAAGAAATTGTGGGTTGTTTGTCTTCAATCAACAAAGCAATGCACATCAACATCCTAGAGCTTTTTTGCCATCTGTCAGGCTTTTGATCATTTCCTACTTTAATATGAAGGAAGGTGGTCATATAATCCATTCTGACAATTCGACAGTTGTGTTTTATATCAGTTAACACAAACTGCCAATGGTACTGTTGACCCACCGGTTATGGTCTGATGCATCCTAGCCACTCTACACGATTGGGCACATCCAACTCTATATTGAATGTGCTCCTCTTTCTCTGCTCGATTTAGTGACATATCTTCACAATGGGTTAAGAGTATACCTGGTTCAGATGGGATGCTGTTTCCCATGAGTGTGTTCCTCTTACAAGAGAAGTCACATTCCATGGGCATTCTTCAAATGTTTTCTGAAGGGTGCTCATCTAGGTAAATTTTGCACTGGTCCTTTCACTAGGTCAATATGGGATTCTAGCTATTATGTGTGCAGAAGTGAAATATAATATCAGAAGTTAATATTTTCCTACACTGAAAATATAATTCCGATTAATATTGATCTCCTCTCACATTTCCCATGCTTTCAGTACTTCTTTTCTGCTTAATCTTCAATTGAAGATTAGGTTCTACAGTATAGAAGGAGCCAGCTATAACAAGAAAGTGTGTCATGTCCCTATTAGTGGAGGATTGTCACATGCTACAATGCAGCTGAACCTTGTAGAAACATGGGAAAGGTGAGAGTTGGGAGTTTCAAGGCTAGTGACAAGCGATACAATTTATGCATATAGAGGGCAGCACTGTATGAGGAAAGCTATTATGTGAGTAGAGGTAAATATGTGGCAGAAATATATTTCCAGTGTAGGGTAATATTAATTTTTATGAGTTAAGTATTTTAAAAATGTTCTGTTAAATAAAGCGTTTATGCAATAAAATATATTTAAAATATGAATATTATTTTCAGAAATGCTACTCGCCTCTCTGCATGAAAAAGAGCTATTACCTTGCATGCCTTGCATTGTAAATTTTAGCACATGCCACAAGCTTTGAACATAGTTCCTACCCTTACATGTGTCAATTTGTATTGCAACAGCCTGTGATGTAATCATAATTAAACTCTAGCCCTCCACCAACAGAGGATTATGTCTTATTGTTTGTTCTCATTGTTTAATCAAACATATGGAATTCATTTGTATTATTTAGGCCTATGCAAAAACAAAGTACCTGGCTCATTTTATTTCATAAAAATATATCTTGAATTCTGTGACATTCCTCATATTTTTACAAAAGAGACAGATTAATAGGATTATGCACATTCATTTTTCCACATTTCTGACATCTGAAACTTTGACATTCCTTTGCAAGTGTCATCCAATACTTTTATAGGGACTGGAGGCACTAACTGTCAGTGATAATACCACCATTGTGTGCCATGTGGTTGGTTCCATTCTGATCTTGGATCCAGAATTCCTGATCTTCTACTTCTGTTACCTTAGCTGAGTCTGCTCGATCTGTTAATGAGTTTCACTACTGCTGTTACCATGACTGGCATTGCTTCTAGTTTTCTCTTCATATCAAGGATCAGATAATCCTTCCTTCATCATTTACAGCTTGTATTCCATGGGCATTTGTCTTTTGTTTTCTCTTTCTCCAGTTACTTTTTGCTAAATCTCAAGCTTTCTGGAGCTGGGGTCTGCACAAACTTCTCCTCCTGATATTGTACATACACAGCGTGGTCACAAGTAAACAGACCCCACCTTTTCAGAAAAAATTAAATTTTTCAGTCATATTCACATGAATTGATATATTTATAATTTAATTAATATCTATTAGATCTTCTTTTCGCTTCGTGGAGTTCGTTGATCCTTTGGGGCATCGTGGGAATCATCTCATCAATTTTAGATTGTGGGATTTTCGCCCAATCTTGCTTCAAAACTTGGAGTAGATCGCTCTTCGAAGTTGGTTTTTTTGGTTGTTTCTTGACTTGCCGGTCGAGTATGGCCCAGAGGTTTTCAATGGGGTTCATGTCAGGAGATTGGCTAGGCCAGGGCAACTTCTGGATACCATTTTCTCCCTGCCACTTTTGGGTGTTTCTAGCAGTGTGACACGGTGCTCCATCTTCCTGGAACAACGTTGTGTTCTTGTCCACCAAACCCGAGGAATAAAGTGGCAAGAGTCCTTCCTCCAATATTTCGACATATTTCGCAAAAGTTATGTTGCCAACACACTCCACTAAGCTCGATCTCCCACCAACCCAAACAGCTCCCCAAACCATCATGCTGAAACCACCATGCTTCACAGTTGAGCCAAAACTCTTGGTGAGGCACTCTCCAAACCCATATCCTTCCACTGTCCGAAAATTGAGCGAATCTTGATTCGTCTAAGAACAATATGGTCTTCCAAAAGTCCAGAGGCTTGGTCATCATATCACTTGCCCACTTCTTTCGTCTGACTATGTTGGCAGATCTTAATAAGGGCTTCCATGTAGCTGCACTGCAACGATAACCCTATCTGTGGAGAATCCGTTGAACAGATTTCGGGCTCATC
>NW_013671017.1:49692-57010 GCF_000517525.1 Limulus polyphemus | reverse complement strand
AAATTAGTTAGCATAAATCAATTAAATGACGAAAAATTAGGTGCCTATTTACTTGTGACCACTCAGTGTACTTATTGTTAGGTTAGGGTTTTTTGCATTACAGCTTAGTGATATACTTTGTCCTGCATAGTTCGATTCGGTTTAATAAGTGTGTGTTATTTTTGGTTTACCTATAGTTCATCTTACGAGAAAATTGATAATTAAGTTAGCTATCTTGTTTTCTTCAACACATAGCATCTAATACATATGTTTATTTCACTACACACTTACTAAAATTTACATTATATTGACTATTTCATTTTTGTAATTCCTTATAACTTATGCAACTTACAGTTATTTTAGTTTGTGTGGACCCCTGTGGGCCAGGGTCTGCCATGCTTTCTCCCGATATTGCTTGCCACCTCCTACAACTGCTGAACCCATTTAGGACAACCTAGATTTTTGTCAGTTTCCTCCACCTGATTATTACCAGGCCTCTACTGTGGAATCTTCAAGGCCTACCTCAGCCTATTTTTAGACACATTTCACATTACAATGTTCCCCTCCTTTTCCAGACATTGTTTCATGATGAGCATTTTTGTCTCTTTTGGGAGAGGGTACTTGTATGCCTTGCCTAACACAGGTTTTGGTTCATTTTGCATTAGCTTACCATCAGGCAGATTTTCTTCTTTATTCTATGTACTTAGAATCTGTTGCCTGTATTGGGGGCAGTCTCTAATCATCCTATCCATTTTATCCCCCACCTAGTTTTCCAGCTTTGTCTTACTTTATCGACTCTCCTACAGGAAATGTCTGCCTTGCACCTCCTTTCTTAAGCATTCCACCTATATCTAGGGGATTTTTGTGGGACACTTCCTCGTCCTTTGCTCCATGTTGGGGTATTTGCCATTTTCAGTTCTTTCCCTCCACAAGTGGCTTCTTTGCTTTTCAGTTCTTCTGGTGTGGAACACTGTCTTGTACTGTTTGTTTACCATCCACTTCTATTAGAGACTTACTGTCAGCTCTTTTTCTTCACTGGTTTTTTTTGGAGGGGTTACTCTTGTGCATTTAGCACACATGGTATTTCTGTGACACTAAATTCTATAATTTGGTTACTTTTTTGTTTCATTCTGTGACATTGCCACCTTTATTCATATTCCATGCCTGGCACTTTCCCATTCTTTACATGCTTGATGCTGTTTGAAGTTTTGGATTGATCTGTCCCACCTCTGTCACTTCTTAGTTCTTCCCCATTTTAATATATAGTCTTTCATCACAATCAGATGGGCAATTTTTGCAGGACTGAGAATGCCCATGATACACATTCTCATTTTTCATATCTTAGGATGCTATCTTAGGTTGTTTTGTGTTTTTCACCATGTGATTTAGTACCAGTTTTATGCCTTGCCCTTTGAACTTGTTTTGGTTCCATATGTCTTTTGTCAGGTGGCCTGTGATTTACCCAACTTCCGCATTTTAGTTTTTTTTTATTAACACCACTACTTGGACGTCTGGCTTTGGTTAGCTCCTACTGAATGGGGTGGTCATAACATCCTCATCCGCTTCTTACTCAAGCAGCTCAGGTGGTTGGAATTTCCAGTTACATAAGTTTTTCCTGTTACCTACCTAACAATCGTCTATTTGAGGAGTGCCTTTTTACACACCCACCTACATCAGGTTCATCCATTCTCCTCCTTGAATTCATTCGTTGGAGCTTTCTGTTATCTACACCATTAAGGCTATCTGTCTTACTGCTAGTGAGGTTCTAACAGATTGGGAGGTGGCACATGTACGATCTTTTCTGTCTCCAACTATATCTATGAAGTTGAGGGCTTGGGTCAATCAGCAGGAGGTTTCGGGATAATGATCTGTGGACTAAAGGCCTTACCATGTTAATGTCCTGGCACTTATGGCAGTCCTATCTGCTTTAGTTCACTTTCTTCCTCTTATCTGGATATAAATAATCATGTTTCATTCCGACTATTTGACAGTGGTGGTTTATTTCTCCCGCCAAGGGGGCACTCATTAATGTTCCCTTTGTGGTAGACAGTGGCTCTCCCATTTTGAACCCACACATTTAACACACGTCTCCTGGCATGTCCTGTTCCAGTTGCTTTCATCGTCATTACAGATCGCCTTTCCAGTTCTGACACACTTTCTCCCAAGGACTGGCCTCTCAATCATCAAATTTTCAGTGGCTCTGCCTCCTGTGGGGTACTCCTCCACAGGAAGCATTTGACTCCTTTCTCGATTCCACGTTACCTCTTTTGTTTTTGGCCTTCAGTTTATCCTCCACATACCCTTGCTACATTCATACAGGATTCGATCCAGTTTATAACTTTAGTTTTCTAATTCTGTCAGTTTTCTTCCCAAAATGATTTTGATCATCCATGTTGGTCCAGGTGTCAGGTATTTCTGATCGATCCTTTCTGACTGGCACATATCTGGTTTTATTGGCTGTTTTGGCTCGATATGTACCTTTTGTTCTGGATAAATTTTACGAACCTACACTCTGGTGGCTCATGTGGAATATTCTTTTCTGGGTGACCATCTCTGTTCCATACATGTTCTGGTTGCTTCATTGCTTTCAATGCTTCTTTCTAATGACTCCATTTCCCGCAGTTTCATTCCCTTGCACCACTCCTCTGTTCATGATTTTTTCTCTTCCTCCCTTACCCATTAGGTTTGGCTTGTGATTCGATTGACACAAGGGAGAAAGTATAAGCAAGCATTGAAAGGGTCCGAAAGACACCCTCTAATAATAGGATTATATGAGGGAGGCCGCACCACTTCTGTACCAGGTTTACTCTTTGCCCAGATGTGGAAAAGGTGTGACAGATCCAGGAAGAAAATTATGAGGAGCACATCCCAATGGGAGAGAAAAGTGTTGGACAGTGATGCTAACCACAATATATTAGAATTTCAGTCTCTTTGATGAAGAGAATGTGGGTAAAATAAGAGATGTACCCAAAGGGTAGAGTGGTTAAGGCGCAACAGACCATACATGGCAAGTCAACTGCATAAAACTTGACCACCAGGAACCAACATCCATGCAGGGCAGGGGTAGGATAAGGATTATACTATTGGTAAGTCAACTACAATCCAAAACTCAACTGACACCCATGCAGGAGTAGGAAAGAGGATCATACCACTTCATCTCAAGTTCAGCCAGCAGAGGGAGAAATCCCACCACTGATATGTGAGCAGGGCATATGTAAGCAGAATGAACTACATATATATCCCACTCAAATCAAACAGACCAGAACCACCTGAAATGCAGTAGCATCCTCAGCATAAAGACATCGAGGAGTAGTACAAGAGGAAGAAGCAGAGCAACCAACAAGTGCACCCACTGTGGCCCACAACACTATGGTAGTGCACTGAAGGTGAAGTGTATGTGAGTGGAAGTAAGTATCTGTCGGAAATACATTTTCAGTGTAGGAAAATTATAACTTTCTCACTCTGCAGTGAATACTCTCCCTGGTGGTGATGGCCTGATTCAAAGTCTCAGACACTTTCTCCACATCCTGATTTGTCTGCCTGCCTTTTGTTTTTGTTTTTGGTTCATCCAGTAGAGTCAAACATTCAGTTATCAGTTCTTCCATTTAAGTTTGCTATTTGTTCCACTATTCTGTAGATGTTTGACCTTTACTTGCTCCTTCTAAAGTGGTTTCCTCCATTGCTGCCTTCCTTCTCCTTTAGCAGTTGTCTTGTTTGGGGTAGATGATTCAGTTCTCTAATTTAATTTCAAACCCCACCCTGTATTTCATTCATTTAGAGGTTGCTTTCATTTATATACGTGGCAGATTCAGTCTGCTTCTTTAACTATTTGAGACTTGGAGCCATATATCCCTAATCATTCATATCTACATTTTCTGCATGAAGGGTTTTCTCTCTCTTTATGGCCTTCTCTTTTCTCTTGAATCTTTTGTTCCTCTTGAAGGTCATATATATCCCCTTCAGTGGTTTCTGAATGCTCAATACTGGTATATCCATAGACCCACCATCTTCTTTCCTCTTTCATGGTTGAGATGGTTCACATGATCCCACACAATCCTGGATGTCCCTCTTCCCCCAGACTTGCTTCTTTCTGGAGCACTCCAGGTATCTGCAGTACATGTGTGGGCTCCTTTAGCTCACATGTATAGGGTTCTATATTTGTGGTGAGTGCAGCATAGATGACACCTTGTGTTGCTTTGTGTTTGATGTCAACACATCCTATACATACACCTTTCAGCCATTGCTTCTGTTTTTTGTGGGGTACTATTCTGGACATCTGCTCAGTTTCCAGTATCTCATAATGCTCTGCAGACTTGCCATCATCTTTTGTTTGGTCTTCTTATCATGATCCATTTAAATACCTGATCTCTTGTTTCTCCCATCCCCTGTATGAGTGGCACTTTCTCTCAGAATCTCTGTTTTCCTGTCAGTCTGTCATGTTTCTGGAGCTCGAGCCTTGGTTGTAGATCAACTATTTTGTCTGGGTCAGGGTTTTCTGTGGATTTGCTCCTGCCCTCTACTTCTCATTTGCAGGAACTCTGACTTTTTGTCTTGGCCTTCTCCTGCACTCTTTACCACAAAGATGGGTTAATTTTCTTTCTTGGCCACTCTTTTCTCTCCTACATATAAGTGGCTTAGGAGGATAATTGGTTGTTTTTCCATTTATCCTTCTCATATTTTCCCCCTATATGACCATTCTAACAGATATAATCATCTTCTTTCTTACTGTGGGATTTCTCTTTCTCTAGAACCTTATCTCCTCCCATTTTAACTAGTTGTGTTATACTCCCCATCTTTCTAGTTTCATTTTCTATGGGTGATGATCTTTTTAGTTCATGTCACCTCTTATCATGTTTGCCATGTCATGGCTTCTTTTGCTTTTAGTTGTCAATTCCCCTGTATAAGAACTTACCAGAGGAGATGTGGTCGACCCCAACACATTAATGTCACATTACCTATACCTTAGGGAAGTGTGACCTACTCTGGCTTATATCTCCCTCCAATTGCTATTCTACAATCTTCTCAGTGGCTCTCTGATAGTGGGTTGGTCATTTTTCTCATTTCTTTTTCAGTTCTCACAACCACCTTATTCACAATATTTATATATCTGTATTACGGAAATGTTGGAACCAACTTTGTGACCAGTATTGCCTTACAGGGAATACTTTCCTAAAATCTGCATTGAGCAGGGGGAGTATGGAAAGTGTTAAGCCCATCTGCCCCTGCTCAGTGTCCACTTGAGATGGAATTTTCTGCTAGATTGCTTTGGCAAGGTCTATGTATTTGATCTTCTAGGCTGTACTATACTTGTGGGGGGAAAAGAATCCTGTGTACCTGCCTTCACACCTCTCTCATGCCTCCTGTCTTTATTCATAGTAACCTATTTCTTTGATCTTAGTGTGGGACCTAATTCCTGATGATGGTACTGATGACATGGTGTGAGCACCTTTCGATGTGAATTCCTCCCTACCCATTTCTTTTAGTGGAGCACAGGAAATCTCTTGCTTCCACAGTCCCAAGCTGTTAGGGAAATGAAAATGAAGAAAACCTCATCAGGCTATGCAATCCTTCTAATGTGAAACCAAGTGGGAAGTTTGGGAAGTAGGGCTGCAGTGTTACCTAGTAGCGTAATTCAGGACACCCTATTACATATTTAACCAAGTCTTTCTTGGTGGATAGATCCAGCCAAATGGGACACAGGTCTGGAATGCTTTCCCTGTGCCTGATTACACTGGTATCCCATGTAAGGTTTTCCCCAAAATGGAAAAGCCTGACTTATAGCTACAATACATAATCATGCATAACTGCATGCCTGTGAGATAATGGCTAGTTGACCAATTTTACACTGTTCTCACGTTATTGACAATTTAGCACCACGTAGAAGATTATTGTGATACTTTCTTTTGCTCTGCCTCTTCTAATAACAAATACCAAAATAGCATTGGCCAAAGAGTATTGCCTCCTTGAAAGAGATATGGACTCTCACCTCATGCTGCCCCATTTGGCTACCCCACATTGTTTGTGTCACACTCCATAGGCTTTCCCTTTCTGATGCTGTTTTCAAAAAAGAGTGTTTATACTTTCTTTCTCTACACTGGTATATTCATTTTCAATGTGGGGTTATATCTCTGTTGTGCAGGTGAGAGTATGGTGTCTGAAGATAACATTTTCTTACTTGCATAAGTGTCCATCTTTTCTCACCACTTCTGTTGCATTTCCTTTGCATTTTCAAGAATGAGCTTTGTGTATTACTCCACATATAGGATGTTGTTTCACACTCCTGTTTGTAGAAGACTATAGTATTGTTACGACAGTGGAAGTCACGTAACGCTGGTGGCGCACTTGATGAGTTTCTCGAATGATCGAGGAAGTCCGAATGTGTTCGAGATGCCCTCTTCGTTAGTATATAAGCCTGGCAGAGAAAACCAGCGGGTGAATGAACAGAGAGCAGTGTTACTTTGAGTTCCGTGCAATTTAGGATTCTGTTAGTTTCGAGCTAGTGAGCCGTAAAGTGTGTGTTTTGCACTCGTTGAGAGCAAAGTTATTGAGAATGTGAATCGCTGTGATTTATAGCATGTATTATAAAAGTTGTTAAGTTTAAAGTGACGAGAAATGTACTGATTGTGGAACTAAAAGTCTGTATCGAGGAAGGATAAACTGGTTTAATCAAGAAAGGGCTTGTATTGCTGAAGATCCTCAGAAAGAATTTCTACCAGAAATAAACAAACAAGCAGATACATAACAAATTGGTGTCATAGAGTGGGATGGAAAAGAAAAAAAAGGCTGGAAACGAGAAGTGGCAAATCAAACTACGACTTAGCAGATTTGATGGCAGCAATACAAGAACAGCAAAAGAAACAAAGAGAACGAGAAAATAAACAAAAAGAGAGACTACAGCAGTAGCAAGAAAACCAGCACCAGTGGGAACTGGAACAAAAAAGGAAACAGGAAGAAAGCATCCAACAACTACAGGAAAGTCAGAAACAGTGGCAAGAAGAACAAAGAGAGAGAGTACAACATCAGCATAAAGTACAAATGGAAAATATTAGTAAATTTCAAAGTGAATTTAATACATTAAAGGACGATTTCCTGTCTTTTACACAGGGAGGATATATTCATCATGTACCTAATCAAACCCAGACAACAGGAAGCCCCTTCCAAACCCCGCAGCTAAACCCTAATGCAGACTTCTTCAGTCCTGCCAGAGGTCACATTCAAGACATGAGTGTCAGAAATAGGGGTGATCTAGTACGAAGGAAGCCACAGGAATTCGATGGGAAGGCACCATGAGAAGCATATAGAGAAAAATTTGAGCTCCTGGTAGAAATGAATGGATGGA
>NW_013671017.1:48004-48677 GCF_000517525.1 Limulus polyphemus | reverse complement strand
CCTAGCTTAAGCCCTGTGACAAAGAACTATTGGGCACAATGGGACCAGTTGAAGCTTGAAGATGGTATTCTTGTCCGGAGGTGGGAAACTGCAGATGGGAAAGTGATGACCTGGTAAACAGTTAGAACGAGAAAGTTGCAGGAAGTTGTGCTCATCAATCCCATGATAGTTTAACAGGAGGACATCTTGGAGTTAAGAAGACATTGAGTCACCTACAGCATAGATTTTACTGGATAGGTATGAGGCAAGATATGGAAGAATGATGCAGGAGCTGCAGTACATATTGTGCTAAAAGGGGACCCAAGCAATGAAGTTATATCAAGTTGGTGCACCAATTGGAAGAGTAGCCATTGACATTGCTTGTCCATTTCCCCAAACTCATGCTGGAAACAAGTACATTTGTGTGGTGATGGATTATTTCACCAAGTGGCCTGAGGCATATAAAATACCAAATCAAGAAGCTACAAATGTAGCTTCGGGTTATTAGTGATTTCTTCTTCAGGTTTGGTATACCATACGAACTGCATTCAGATCAAGGCCGTAACTTTTAATCAGCTGTGTTCCAAGAATGCTGCAAGTTGTTTGGCATATAAAAGACCAGGACAATGCCACTTCACCCACAGTCTGATGAGATGATAGAAAAGTACAATTGGACACTGGGGCAGGAATTGGC
>NW_013671017.1:40250-47004 GCF_000517525.1 Limulus polyphemus | reverse complement strand
TTTTTGAAGTGAACAAAAGGTCAGATGTTCAACTCTAAACAGCATAGAAATGACCATCTCTGTGTAATTCATGTTGTGGAAAAATGAGCCACAAAGTCTGCAGAAGCAGAATTGTTTGGAAATAAAAAAATATTTCCACAACAATTGATTTTCTAGATACTTCAATCAAATGTTGATGTTGAGATATCTCACGGGAACAAAGACGCATCTTAACATACGAGTGCTATATCAAAATGTGATGACTGAACAATCAGTATAGAATCAGCCGTCAGTAGAATCTTAATGGTATATTTACACTTACCACTCAAATACTAGCTTAAGCCCTTTGACAAAGAACTATTGGGCACAATGGGACCAGTTGAAGCTGAAGATGGTATTCTTCTCCGGAGATGGGAAACTGCAGATGGAAAAGTGACGACCTGGCAAACAGTGATACCGAGAAAGTTACGGGAAGTTGTGGATCGTCAATCCCATGATAGTTTAACAGGAGGACATCTCGGAGTTAAGAAGACAAGATGTGGAAGAATGGTGCAAGACCTGCAATACATGTTGTGCTAAAAGAGGACACAAGAATAAGGGACGTACTCCAATGAAGTTATATCAAGTTGGCGCACCAATGGAAAAAGTAGCCATTGACATTGCTGATCCTTTGCCCCATACTCGTGTTGGAAACAGGTACATTTGTGTGGTGATGGATTATTTCCCCAAGTGGCCTGAGGCATATGCAATACCAAATCAGGAAGCTGCAACTGCAGCTTCGGCTATTTGTGATTTCTTCTTCAGGTTTAGTATGCCATATGAACTGCATTCATATCAAGGCCGTAACTTTGAATAAGCTGTGTTCCCTGAATGCTGCAAGTTGTTTGGCATACGAAAGACCAAGACAACGCCACTTCACCCACAGTCTGATGGGGTGGTACAAAAGTACAATTGGACAGGAATTGGCAAAGTTTTGTAATAGCCGCCAAGATGACTGATATGACTTACTCCCTCCACTGTTGTTGGCCTATTCAACAGCAGAGCATGAAGCCACTGGATACACTCCAGCAAAGCTGATGTTTGGTCGGGAACTTAGGTTACCAGTGGATCTGACGTCCTGTTACACATTTTCAGGCAACTCTTCGTAAGGTGGGTCAGAGTTTGTGAAAGTGTTATCTGAAAGGATGGATGATATTCATCATCAAGTGCGTTCAAACTTGAAAACGTCTACTGATTCCATGAAGCTATGAAGTCAGATTTGTACCAGGAGACAAGGTGTGGTTGTGTAATCCCAGGAAGATCAAAGGGAAGTCTCCTAAGTTGTCTTCTCCATGGGAAGGCCCATATGACATAGTGGATCTTCTCTCAGACGTGACTTTCGGATAAAATGTGGTCGGCGAGGTAAGCCAAAAGTGGTGCATGCCAACAGGCTTTGGCGTTATCACTGTCCAGGACATTTCAATTGGAACAAAGTGAACAACAGAACAAATGATGCTGCTGAAGACGTGTCACCTGAAAAAGCCACTGTTGAAGAAGAAGAAACTACCCGGTTTTGAGAGGGAAAACAGTGAAGCCATTAATGAAGTTTAATGTGATTGTGGAACTACTGTGTACTAAAAGTTTGTATCCAGGAAGAATAAACTGGTTTAATCAAGAAAGGACTTGTATCGCTGAAGATCCTCGGAAAGAATTTCTACCAGAAACAAACAAACAAGCAGGTACGTTACAGTATAATTGTGATTACATTATAGGCTATTATAATACACATTGACACATGTAAGGGTGGGAGCTTTGCTCAAGGTTTGTGGCACGTGCAGGAATTTACATGACAGTGTGCACAATGTAATAGCTCTTTGTTGTTTAGAGAGGTGAATATATATCAGAATACTTTTAGGTAAGGAAAATTTTAATTTAAGTTTTATATTAGCTAGGACTTGGTAAACCATTCCTTTCCTAATATCAAGTTTTATCAATGTTTTATTTTTTTTAAGGAACAAAGAAATGAGTTGAAAGCTGTTTCTATCATTTCACACCTTTTGGGAATATAATCCTTCCTTTATTATTGCAGGCTACAACAAGAAAAAGAAACATTATGTAGTTTTACTTGATATAGTGATGTTAATTTGTTTAAATACTAGTTTTATGTATTTTTCATCATTAAGATCTCCTATTGCAAGGCCTTAGAAGATGCAGCATTACTGTCTAGTAATTTGTAACTGGTTAACAGTAATGGTGCTGTTACTTTGGTGCACACTTGCATTAGTGATAGAGTATCTGTTAGATAATGAGAACAGAAAAACATTGTTTACATCAATTTTAAATAAGATTTGTGCATGTTTTATAGTTTTGCACATTATGTTCAATGGATACAATACAAATATTGCAATTATGTGTGTATCTTTTGTAGGGAGTGACATTTCCTGCCATGCATGCTATGATAGCACGATGGTCACCAAAGTCTGATAGAGCAAAGTTAACAGCATTTATTTACAGTGGCTCACAGATTGGGACAGTTATTTCTATGCCAATTTCTGCTTTGTTGTGTGATTCTGAATTTCTTGGAGGCTGGCCATCAGTTTTCTATGTCTTTGGTAAATGAAGTAAATTATTATTAGTACAAGTAGTTATATGTAGTACATTTTCTGTAATCAGATGATATTGTATTAAAGAAAAAAATGTTTAGTAATAAACAGTAATATGTTCTTGTTATGTCATTTTAATTATGAATAGAACATACAAGCTGTAATGATGCTGTATCATTATTATTGTCCACTACATATGAATCATACCACTACATAGTAATGGGCTTACATTAGATGTATTAGTGAGTATAACTTAGCGATTAGTGGAAGTTGCTAACCAGTTAATTGTCAGTCTGATTAATTTATTACCTTCAACAAATTAATAATTCTCATATGAGATTAATGTTTGTATTTCTGACTTTTTAAAACATTTTCAATGTACCCTTCATTTAATATTAGAGACATCAGTAAAACAATTTTGAATAAGTTGCTTTTTTAATTCTAAGCTGTTGTACATCAAAATATATCATATATAGAATGTAATACAAAACCCATAATAAGCTGAAAATACAATTAATACCGTTCCTTATAAATTAATGACATAATGGTATTACATACTTTTAGATTGTTATTAGTTAATGTATAATATTGTGTTCAACACAGTCAAATGAGCAAGTTATTCAGCAACCAATATATTTTGTGAATAAAGAATAATGTTGTGTTGTGTGTAAGTTCAGTTGGTATGTATTTGAACCTAATGGGTTTGATTTATGATAAAGCTACTAAGACTGTCTGCTATCATCAGATAGAAAACAGAAAGAATGCAGCACCAACCTTCAACTCTTAGGCTACTCTCCTTGCATATTAATAGGCTTGATTGTCACATTACAATGCCCCCAGACTAATATAGACTGGTGGTGAGGGTGGTTGCCTCGTGCATTCCATACTTGATGCCACCAAACATGTTTGCTCTTTCAACTGTAAGGGAATCATTGCATCACAGTCAATTCCACTATTCCTTGGCAGTAGATGCTGCTGGCTGGATGCCTTACCTCTGATTAGCAATTTAATATTATGAACTGTTCCAGATAACCTTAGTAGCTTTTCCATAACTCAAAAACAAAGAAACAAATATAATGCTCTCCTGGCTAAAAGGACAACCATGTTTAATGTCAACAGGAATCGATTCCTAGCCCTTGAATTTTGAGGCAACCTCCCTAATCAACAGCCCATGAGAGGTCAAAGCTGAACAAACTTAAATAATCAAAAAAATAATAATGAGAGATGTTATTGGCAATATTTTGATTACTTGGATAGTTGGAATAATTACAATTAGTAGTAATTGGAAACCCTGATTATTTTTGTAACATTAACATATTTGCCAACCCATTTTGGTGTCTTATAGTTATTATTACTATGAAAATTTATAATTTTCTTAAATTACCAATAGAACTGTGTGAGAAATCATTCTTTAATGAATAATTGCTAACACTTTAAAGTTGTTATGATTGCATATTGTGCATCTAGGCTTTCTTCCAGACTGGATTTGGTAATTGTCCTACAAAATGTGTTTCCTCGCAAATGTTTATATTTACCATGACTTTTGCCTTATTGTAGGTAGTTGCTATCTTAGAAGAAGGAAGTTGTGATATTTATACAATTGTTTATGGGCAATGATACAGTGGTGTATCACTAGAAGGAACTGAAAAGGACTACAACAATGATAATGATATAATGATACTTGTTTCAACAACAACAACAATTAAAAAAAAAGGAAACTCAGGCACGAAATTGAATCCCTAGTGAATGGTAACACAGTCACAGGCTTTCTAAACCAATAAAAAAAAGTCCCTATGGCCAACCTGTCATGTATGTGTTAATCGATTTAATCATAATGTCAATTAACTAATCATTATATGTGACATACATTAATATAACCAATGCTCATAGGTAATTGACTACATGTATTAATTTAATCATGTCAATCACACAGATTTATTGGTGAACTATCATTACCTAATATACAATGACAGTTTATCATAATTGAATAACTGCTTTTTAAAATGCAATATTTTCATATGAAACCAGAATATGTTTACATAAGTATATAGTAAATTTTACCTCTAATTATTTAAAAACAATTCCATACAGTGTTTCTTATTACATGATGTAACAGTGGAAGACACTTGAATTACTTTCAAGAGGCTTGAAATGTTTGAATAGTCACAACCATTATGTGAGTTTTCTTTCCAGTTAAAGAAACATTAGAATTAAGTTTCAGTTCAACATATGTATACAAGTCATCCTCACTTAGTAGAGCATGTACTCATACTCATAGCTTAATGAATTTTGTCATATTTTATACATGTACTTTAGTTAACATTAAAGAATACACCCAAAGTTAATTTCAGCCATAAAAGTTCACAGTTTTATTTGTCGCTTAATGTTTTCATTTTATATATTGGTGAGTTGTTTCAGGTGTATATTATTTATCAATTATTATTATGTGTTGTGCATTTGTGTTTCAAGTATATCTGAAATACCATGAAATGAATGCTTTTCTTTTGGATGATTTGTTTACTCATTCTTATTATAGGCATTTCTGGGTGTGTGTGGTTTGTTCTCTGGACAGTTTTTGTTTATAACACACCCAGGGATCACCCAAGAATTTCAGAGGAAGAGCTAAGTTACATTCAGGAAGATCAAGCAGAAGAAAAAGCTCACAAGGTTTGTTGATACTGAAAAAAAAAAAATGTTCATGTAGCCCAACCTTTAAAACTTTAATTTATTCAAATAGCCTTTAAAATCCTGTATTTTGACTTGCTGAATCTTTATTTCATAATATTGAAGATTTCTGTGCTGTACAAAATTCTAATTCATTCAGCTGGACATATGCATATTGCATATATTCATACAATATTTTTTTGTTGCTACCAGATGTATATGTTTTTATTTTTAATGTTATAAGTCACTTTTACATTCATGCCATTTGAAATATTTTAAAGTTATTTTTAAGTCATCTGTGGATTGACTTAGATAAGAAATAAGAAACAAACAATAGGAAATACAAAATATGTTTTAGGTGTAGTGATGCACAGAAAAACCTGGCAGAAACAAATTCAAAAGTCTTTTAAGTTAACCCTTTTACTATGGGCAGCTCAATAAGCACATCATGCCCTTTTAGAGTTATTTTGAAAATGTTATTAAATAAAGTTACTATTACTTATGTAAGTATTACATAAAACGTAGTTTGTAATTAAAATTTTAATGTTATATATGTTTTAATTTTTCAATTTAAAAATAATTATATAGAAAAATGCAAAATATCAACTTTTGGGTGATATTGTGTTATTGCTCCATTTATAATTTATTATGCCTATCGTATAACATGTATAGTGGTTAATGAATCAGAAACTCAAATTGAAGATATTAACAAACTATAATGTAAAATAAGAACCTTCTACATCATTGATTTGTTGAGATGTCAATATATTTAGCCAGTCTAGTAGTTTGCCTCTTCCCACTACTCCATTCTTTGAAAACATCTTGTCTAGTCCCACTTATTTATAACCAATAGAAAGAGCAATTTTCTATGTTTCTAAGTCTGACAGTCGTTTGTAAATAGTTTGAAGGAAAAAGTCATAATTTCACCAAAACTGATGAAATGTGATGACCAAGTTGTTGTTTTGAAAAGAAAGTTGATTTTTCTAAATTCATATATAGCTCATTTAGAAATTCAAATAGATTACAGAGAATTTATGTGCACTAATATAATAAGTTGATAATTTTTTGTTTTTTAATATGTATATTTGAAACATACAAAAATTAACTCTCCACCCTCTACTTGGAAGAATAAACTAGGCTGTATCAATGAATGCAAATTTTGCATAGGTATTTTACTACATACATTTTAGAAAACTGCAAAAGTAATCATCATATATAAAATTGTAAACTGATTTTGACACATGAAAGGAAGTATCACTACTGCATATACAAGCGTATTGTTACGACAGCGGGGGTCACGTGACGCTAGTAACACGTCATATTCTCAAAGGTTTGTGAATGCTCGAGCATTTACTAGATTTCAGTATTCTTGTATATATAAGACTAGTAAGAAGTGACGGCAACAATGTAATTGAACTGCGGACAGAGAGAGAAGTATTGTTGAGTCAAGCACGTAAGTCATTCATTGTGAATTATAGCGTTTGTTATAGCGTGACTGTGAAAATTAAGTGTATTGCAAAGTTGTATTC